>NW_017100180.1:656763-669454 GCF_001263275.1 Habropoda laboriosa | reverse complement strand
CCCCTCCTCCCGAGTGCCACCGGCAAAGGGGTGGTTTCGAGGTCGAGGGCTGTCGACCGACCTCGGCCGATCGATATAGCTACAGGTGTCCGAAACCCTATCCGTTCTAGACGCGTTCGTCGGCGAGAAAGAAGAGAAAAACCCCTAGCACAGCGTCTGTGCCCGTTTGTTTCAAGCGGACCTGCCTAGTACAGTAGATCATTGCTACTTTAAGCTGTTCGTTATGCAAGTTTTTCTTAGGTCAACTATAAGTGGTTGTTCCTAAAGCACATATTCTAGAGCGTCGCACTTTAGGGCACGGCCTCTTCGATCGATCTAGCTACAGGTGTTCGAGAGTACGTTCTCCGCTTGTCGCTGGAATATCTCCTACGCTCCACTTTGTGCGATACTGCAAAGCCTGCGTAGCTATACCTTTCCGTCGCCGTTTTTATCGCGCCGCGCGAATTCGCCGATGAAGCGAGTCGATCCCGCGTTTACGTCACAGAAGACGGATAGGTTTTGGGTGATCGGTGTCGGAACTCGTTGAAACTTCGGCTGTACTGGTCGTTCGTGAGTGTTAAAACACTTGCTGTGGTAATAAAATTATTAAGATCTTGAAGAAAACGACTCAGTTTGAAATCTCGTAGTACGAGTACATGTAAATTTGTAAATATACAAGATTTGGGGTTTTCACAGCCAGGTGTCACACGGTCATTACTGTTGAGGCTTACCGGGTGCAAGACGTGTTCTTATGGAAGAAATATTCACTTCATCAGGGAAGCCTTAATAGTCATTTCTAAATGTGTATTTCTATTTAAGGTCGTAGAAATAAGATCTTAATAGTGCGTCGTTCATTATGCCACAGCAAACATTGACACGAAATTGAGGTTGAAAATGAGTTTGTTGCAGGTCGTTGAACTTAAAGAATTCATGGTATAGTCGTTACGTGAAAATTATTGCAAATTTGAAAAATAATGAAACTCTTTTTTCTCACACATCACTGCCACTTGTGCGAAAAATGCTGGAAACTAATTAAAGCGAACACCCTGTACATTTTTAATGATGTATGATACCAACTTTGGCGAAGAAATGTAATTTAAGTCATAGAATAATTGCTTTGCTAATACTTATGAACAACAGAGTACATTTGAAATAACGAGCCAGCAGGTGCATAAATTCTAATAGCAACTGCACTTGCCGGTCCTTCGTTAATGCTTTCGGAGGTTGAGATTTATACTTCGGAGAATTCGCGTCGGTTCATCCTTCAATGCTGCAACCTTTGACGCTTTGAATTTATCTTTCCACTTTGTAACCGCGATTGCTCCCTGCTTTCATGGCACTCTGACCATTCTCTGGCACTGTATAAGTCTGACTTTGACTTCCGGTTACTCTGAATGGTCTTTATCGTTCCGCGAAACTCTCTATCTCCGAAACTGACCCTGACACCATGAAATTCGCCTTGATACGTGTATTTCAGACGAAAGTAGACCTGTTTATCTCGTAATTGGCCGCGGTTGGCCAAAACTTCGCGTGTTTTCCTCAAAACTTGAACAAAACAAGTGTCCTTTGTTCTTCTTTCTTGTCACTGTTGTAGAATGAAAAGAAATTAGTAGATTTCCTTGTGAAACAAACGAAACAAATGAAATTAATTTTATAAAAAATAAGAAAATAAAATACAGAAGTATGCTTTTTTTATTACGGTTAAATCGGAAAAATTGGGAAAAATGTTTTATCTAACCTTCTTAAAATTCTAATATTTTCACATATGTGAAGGAATGATATTCTACGGTATACTACGAATTTATGAAAACCGTGAGAAATCGTGCAGAAATGGAACCTTTTCCACTTATCGATTGGACAACTAATATTTATCATAATTAGACATAGCAAACACATACACTGATACGGATAATATTTACGTATCACTAATAGTAATTCGTGATGTACAATTCCGCTTGATACCGCTTCCAACATTTCCAATCATTTCCTCGTTTAAAACGAAACAGAAATTACACGTATAATAACCTTATAAAAAATCCGCTATTGGAAAAGGTATCCTTGAATTGTACAAGATATAGAAATGTTCGATTGCAGTTTTCCTTTCTTATTTTCATCACAACCGCGAATTGCACTTTCAGCTTTATCGGGTCTTTTTTCCCCCGTCGACGGATGATGCTTGAAAATGTTCGAAACACGAATGTTCTTTTTTCGCTTTTGCAATCAATGCGATATGCATCGCGGCGGAGATTTTATGCATTTTACGCTCGCGCTGCAATATTTTCGCCGTGATAAAAAGGGATGTTGTAGTACCATTTACTGTCTGTCGTTCATCTCTGTGCGTTACAGACGCGTTATTATGGATCAGCTGTGTTGACGATTTCGAGTGACGCCAGAAAAATAACGTTTTACTTCGTGTTTTGACGTTTTGTTAACACAGAACTCGAATTTACTTGTCGATTATTCGATACGTTACCACCGTTGTCAACGATAACAGAGCCAGAATCAACAAGCAAAAACGTACAATTTACAGAACGAATCGAGTTAAACGTTAATTTGTTGTTGCGTATATTACATCCTCGAACAATTATCAATCTCGCGATAACACCGTACACCCGGTTACCGTTAATTGAATGTAATTCGTTTGAAATGTCAAGGTTCGTCGAATTTCTTCGTTTCTTCTAAACCCTTTTTCTCCGATTCTTCGAGGTACTTCTGCGTTTTACGAGAAGCACGATGAAATTGAACTGTGATAAAATGGAAAGAAATTCGAAGATTGTTTGTTAAATTTGTTGTATGAAAAACAGTAGGACTACTCGAATCGTTTTATCAGTGGAATGTATAATTTAATTAAAAAGTAGCAGCTTTGCTACCCCGATGCTCATTGTGCACGTTTTAAAAGCGATCCTGGTATGTATTTCCACGTTTATAAAATGCGAGAAACAGGTATTTATTGCGAGTGTGTTAGTTGGCAGAAATTTCCGCCTTTTTATTTCTAATTATAATATTAGTTCAACTGAATGGAATATTTTATTGTCGATAAAGCGACTAATTATTCGCTCTGTTGCGAATGGTACAAAAAGAGACTCGTAACGAGAGTCGAATAGTTTCACGAGGAATGTGAAATACGAAAATAAGCTTTTGTTGAGAAATGAAAGGGAACAATGGGTTCGAAGTAATAATATTCTTTGATTATAAAGAATTGCGGATTATTTTAATATAATTTGCCGCATTTATCTATAATAGATAGGTGTAAAATTAAGTGGCAATGAAACTTATTCTAAAAAGTAGACTTTAAGGTTCACATTCATAAGAACTATGCCATGTCTGTTAAATGTAACACGGTAGATGCTCCATCGCAGCTACAAAGTCCTTCGTTCTACTGTTTTAAAATTTTCGAATAATTTAAAAATCAAACTTAAAAATTTCTCTTATTAAATTAAGATGGAAAATGCGCAAGGGACAAAAATTAAGATACAAGTGTGCCAAATGGCGCCAAGGAAGCTGCAGAAAACGCATATGAGCTCTAACAGCAGCGAAAGGATTAAGATAATTCCAAGAGAAATTGATCACAACCACTCGTTAACTCTGCAAAGTCATTTGCTTAGTTTCTCCAACGTCTCGTTCCACCTCTAACAGCAACGGGAACAATTAGCCGTCTCGCTGTCGACAAATGCCCCAGGTTCCCCTCCGCGGGAGGTAATGTTCAGTAAAACTGGTAACAATCAACACGTAGTAAAACGGCTAACGGGCAGCGATATCGCAGCTGGAGTGCCGGCGATAAATTTGTTCCAATAAAATAGGAAGTAGCAATATAAAACGGCCACCCTGGCGTTCTCGCTGCAGGCAAGCATATTGACGCCGTCGAAGTTTCACCGTGGAAAATATTGTAAGAAACGATGTTTCACGTGCAGAGAGTACACGAAAACGCATAATGGCTCCTTTGATACCGTGTCTCTCGAGCTCTCTACGCTTCTTTTCCCCGTACGATCTAACTGTGCGAAGCACCGCGCCCTTGGCTCGCCGCCCCTCTATGCGCGGCTCACCCTTCACCCCTGTGGGATTTATGATCGGAAAAAGACGCATAAATATTAGCTTTCAAGCCGGCGAAGAAACGTGTTTCCACGACGGCCACAAAAGGAACGTACGAGGCGAGCAGTCATAGTAAAAAAGATTTACCGGTGCGCGCGCGGACTTCTAATAAAATGGCACTTGTTACTCGGACGAAGGAGCTCTCCTGCTGGTAATTTTATATGTATATACACCGGTTCGTTCGATACTAGCGCGCAGATGTTGCCTTCCACATGTCTGATCGTGGATTTTTAACGTGGACGCGTTTTTCTGTTGCACGGCAAACTATCGGTTTCACTTTTCATTAATGTTCGTTCACGTTTTCTCCTTTTTTCGTTGCTCCGCGGTGAAATATGAAGATTGCGATGCATCGTTCGCGCAAAAATTGCGATGGCGTTGCGGAGGATTTATCGTTTAAATGGATAGGTGGTTCATGCGTGTACGAGGTGAATTAAAAAATGTCACTTTCGGATTTGTATTACGAGTTTTACCTTTGTATCGTGTAAAAGTGTGAAATAATTAGGAGGAATTAGAAACCTTGAAAGGTGATAATTTTCGTTCTATGTGAAATAGCTCTGTGAATCGTTGGAGCTTCTATACTTGTTACGTTTACGTTACTAAATTCGAAACTTGTTTCAATACCATTTAACATGACATTTACGAATTTATATATTTTTTACCTTTAATTAACAAGCTTTTTAGCTACAGTTTCTTCAGACATAAACATACAAATCCTTATTTCATAACTATTGAAGTGTATAAAGCAGTATCTCGAGGAGAAATTGTGTACACACTTCTCTTGGCAATAATTATAACTTTTACTCGGAAACAGAAAATTTCTTTCAAAGGAAAGCACAGTTCGTTATATAAAAATGAACTGAAAATTTTCAAAAAGTATTCGCTAATCTGTAATACATTTCAGCAAAACCAGAAACAAAGTTACATCTAACGAAACCAGCACGCGAGCACTACTTAAAACGCAATTAGACCTCCATTTGCCCGGACGTTAAGGTATTAGACAGCAATGCAATATTTCAGCGGGTGTAAAAACACGAAAAATCCATCGGTCGAAAAGTTAGAAAGCGTCGGAACCGGGGAAACTTTTGTAGCCTTCGAGGAATCCGATGCGTCTTAGAGCGAACTGAAACTTTCTTCCTAGCGAAACGAAGACGTAGAATGATATCGGGGCCAACTTTCACACCGTGGCCCCCAAAAAAACTTCTGTGTATGTACGTACACCAGGAATAGATATGTTTCCTCTCGAAATTAAATACGTACATAGCCTCGTCTACGCGAGAATGCCGGGTAAAGCTTTCCGGAAACGATCGGTGAACATCGGTGCATCCGGAATTCCAACAAGCGACTGTTTGATCACTTCGCGTCGTTAGCCTTCGTGGGCATTCCCCTTGGCTGCTGTTTGCAGCCTAATTTCAGAGGCGAGTCCGAAGCTGATGTTCAAACCCGAAGGAACTGGGTCAACCGATCATCATGTTCCCGTCCATATTACGAAGAAATAGGAAACGCAAGCGCGTTCTTTTATCGATCGATTGCCGTATCCTTCTAAGGGAAAGAAAGAGTGAGAGAGAGAGAGAGAGAAAGAGAGAGTGGGAGAAAATGGGAGAGAGATAGAGAGAAAGAGAGAGAGGATCTTCGAGCAGCTTTTCCGATCGAGTAATCACTCGGCGAAATTGTTGTTCTGTCGTCGACAACCGATCACGATAACAACCGGTACTGATTTGCATCGCGATATCGCACAGCCGTTACATTATTGCGTCCCGATTGCTTCTACGAACGATTTCAAGCGTCCTGTGCATGCACATGCTGGTGCATCGACTCGTTAATTGCCTTCCCTATAGGCTCTATATAGTATGAAGAGAAATTGGATTCCACTGTAGTGTTAATTAAAGGATATTTTTTTCTGGCTTAGCATCGGAGAAAGGTTTCGTTTGCCCAAAAGTTAAATAAAAACTTTGTGAAATGTGAAACGCTATGTAAGTACATGTTTTTGCACTGTAAAAAAAATTAATTGAATTATACAGATGGTTGAAAGATTTCTTTCTTCTTTTTTTCGGTTCGTCTAGTATTTTAAATGATTTTTATTGGGGTAGAGTTGCATTGGTAGACTGAATATAGTGGAAACAGAATGTAACACGGTGTAAAACATCGTACAGGTAGAATGAAAGAGCATTGAATCGATAATTGACCATCTACAGGGGAAAACAGAATTAACCTATTTAGATGGTTCTACTTCTTTCACAGAGTTCTTGCTTTTTTCTGGTTTCGTATTAGAGGAATATTAATTGATCCGTAATTTCATGTTGAAATTTTTTATTAATATCGAAAATCATTATTATTTACGTACTTGCACGGTAATTTTAATAAAAAATAAAAGACAGTTTCTTTTTTAACAAGAATATGAATATTAATTAATGAGAAAATAGCAAACAGTTGTCGGTGTAGTGTAAACTGTAAAGATAAGGATACGGCTGATTAAAATCAGTGACCGACTACTTGCAAGTAGAACGAATCGAATCAGGCCATCGAAATGGTAGATACGTTAAATAACGATGATTAATCGACGAGTACGTAATTCTTGGTAGTAAAGTATCGTAAAATCTCTCGTTTAACGTTGATAATGAAATATTTTATAAGAAGAATAGCCAATTAAAGGTGAAAGCGTACAAATGTAACGTGGAATGAAAATACAAATATTCATATACGAGAAACTGTTGAATGAAAATGTGCACGTATCGAAAATTTCGCAGTGTATAATAATTGAACGTATAAAAATCGAAGTAGCGAAGTATTTAAAAGAGAATGCAATATTACTGGCTGAAAGGTACGATCTATTTCTGACTTTTTCAGCACGATCCCTGAAATAGATCCTTTTATAAATATTCAGCTTGGTATATTTTAATTATTCGATTCTTTCTACGCTCGCGTACATCACACAAAACCATTCCAGTATTCTTGGTTAAAAAGAGAACGCGGTTGAAAAAATCGATATCCATGCAGAAATAGAAAATAATCACTGCATAGAAAATTCGGACTATAGAACCGTCCAATTCTTAGGAACGTTCGCCTTTTTTATTTACACACAAATGGTATTGTCACGGTGCGATAGAACGTCGTATTTTTCCGGAGAAAAATATTGAAGAGTACGGAAAATATTTTTCTTTCACAATTGAAATTCATATTGTTCGCAGTATTGTACCATCACACAAGTTTTCACGTTTCCTCGACACCCTGTATTTCCACTTTCTTTCGTCGAATAGTAGAACAGACTAATTTTCGCTAATTTTCTAAAACTTCGCAATTTCGTCACGTTTTATGTCATATTTTTTCTAGGACACAAACGTGCTCAGGTATAAACTGTAATTTAGTTAGATGCTCGACGTGAATAAACTAGCAATATCGTTAATACGATCGAGAGTGGGATCAGTGGGTTCAAGATCAAAGCTTGGTGAGATTTCAAGGTTGGAAGATTTGCCGTGTTAGCGAGCCATAGAATCTCTCAGATTTTCCCCTATTCCGATTATTAGTATTATTCTGAGAAGTAATACTATATGGACCGTGAAACAAGCAGGAGAAAGGTGCATCGTGAAGGAAGTGAAACAGAAAAAGGGAAAATGGATGAGAGGATGTTGAGCAGATCGCGTGGCTCGTAGTAAGGAACTAGGCCAACCGATGACCTTCTTGCAATAAGTAACCAAGGTGATACACACCCCCGTGGAAAATTATAACGGCAATTCCCCAAGAAGGTCGGTGAAATATTCATCAGGAATCGTTAATAAGAAAGAGTACCGATTGGTCATTACACCTGTGAACTCACAAGGGGACATCTCCAAGTGATAATAATCGGTTTTAATGAAACTTTGGTATATAGTAGTTCTTGAAAAAATATTCGACACGTATTTTTTTATATCTGCATTTGTCCACGTTGAAGGGATGAAAATCATACTCGAAGTTGGAGGTAGTTAGTATATTTAATTTAATATTTCGAAATTAGAGATAGAGGAATAGTGTAAATTAATGAATTTTCTATTTTTCAATAGAAAATTTGAAAAGCAAAAGTGATAAATAATTCTGACTAAATATGTTTATTACTTTAAAAAATACGAGTCAAATATTTTTTTGAGTATCACCATATACCAGAGTTTCATCAGTATCGGTGATTACGAATTCAGGATGTTTCCTTGATAAGCACGCGATAGCATTGATAAGAGAGCTCAAAGTTTAAAGTTACTAAATTTTCTCTAAACAAATATAGATTTGTTTTAATAACTGTATTTCCTATAGAAACGGGAGGTTTCATTCTGAATGAAACAGTCATGCTTTCAAGGAAGAAACAATTTTTATAAGAATGAATTTTACGTTCGAATAACTATTCGCAGTTGAAGTGAAGTGGAACGCGAATAATGAATATATTCGCGATATAGAGTACGACATAGTTTCCCGTGGAATATATTCAAAGAAATAGCAATTTCACGCATTATTTTGCGAAAGATTATTCGAACAATTTCGAACGTTTCCCTGTCATTCTATCCTATCATTTTTCAATTATGAACGGTAGATTGCATACTGATAAAAATACGGTAAATTATTTCGTAAGATGAAAAACGATATTCATTATCGTGCTCGGTAACGAACACGTAAAACTTTTAATAAATTATCAGGAGCACTTTATCGGACGAAACATTGAGAATATTTGAAAAAAATAATAATCTTTGTTTCGACGTTATGAGTTCCCCCCAGCGCACATCTGTGAATTTCTCCATTATTGGATTGCATTTCTAGATGAACTTCAACAGAGTAAAATGAAATATCGAAGATACTGTTTTTACTCCTACACGTTGTAATATTTATGAACGTTTCGTACTTTTTAATTAAGCTTGTTGAGTTGAAAATGTAATATTAATAAAGTAATAATATTAAAAATGCAGTATTAATAAGAACATAGTTTTGAAAAATATAAACATTAAACAATATAAACAATTATAATCTATAATCCTATCTACAAGGAAAATAAAATTCTCCTTTTTTTGAATTAATTCGCGCAAAATTAACTGGGCTCAGGAGTACAAGTCAATGATTTCGGAGTACTGTTACAAGTAGTGTGCGTCACAATATTATCAGACTGTGTTCTTCTACAAAAAGTATTCTAAGTATCACAAATTCTTTATAAATTAGAATGATTTTACCAACACTTTGAAAATTAAGATAACGTTATATACAAATGCTAACTATATATAATTTTTATATCATTAAACAATTTAGCTGCGTACTAATAATTTATTCGAATCATCGTTAAAAAGAAACACAATTATTCGATACATTTCTCATAGAAAACCGTCTTTAAAGGACACATGGTTTATTTAATTAGTGATTGATATTTGTCACTTGCAAATCTCTTTAAAAGATAAATCTAACATCTCGCATTGCCGTAACAAGCATCGGGTAGTTAGAAACGCACTGATATTCTATAATAGAAACCGCTGACCAGATGCTGCTGATACTACTGACGCATCCTCGAATCTGTGTTGAAAATAGCCACATGCTAATGTAACGTGGCAAACATTTTCTTAAAGGATACTACTCGCATTAGGAAACCTCTAATGGCTAACACAGATTCACTGTATCAGTCGTTAATATTGCTTGCAAGTCCTTTAAGATAACGCTTCCAGCAGTTCGTTAACGTTCTAACGAGCACATCGATACTGAACATCAAATATCGATTATCGCTATTATCACATCCTCTGAATTGAATATAATGAACGGTAGGCTAACTTCAATGCTAATCGAAACATTGTCAAAAAATAATGTAACCTACATTTAAATCTTACTGTTCTGCGAAAAAGGAGAAATATAGATTTTTGTATGCAAAATACATTTCTGAAATCAAAAAGGTTTTTAAGTATCCAGTGTTTGTGAAAAATGCTGTTCTTATAGAAATCGTTGATTTTTTAATAATACATTGTATCTAGTTTTTGATATGAGTTATTGTTGCACTTAGAAATATTATTTGGAATATAAAACAGCTCAAAAACAAATCTTATCCGGAGACTTTTCGCACAAATGAGTAATTTGCTTCTTTCATTTCTCTGAAATAGACAGAAATTTACGTTTCAAAGGCCCGTTTACTTTGCAGAAAAAGGATCAGTTATTGTAAAAAACAGAAATCGATTTAATTAATCCTTCTCTTAGTGTTTCCAAAGCGACGACTGACTGTGCATATTAAATCGTGGATTTGCGATATGTTAATCATGAACTTGGAATATTTTCTGGGAAATATGAGGAACAACGGGAAGGATTTTGTGACAATGTTTCCAAATTAGAAGAAATGATTGGCGAAGCTCAGACATATCGGTTGACTTGTACTACTTACTCTACAAATTTCAACAAGAAATTGTAAGAGAGAGAAAAAGACATCTGTTATTGGTAATGTAATAAATAATTTACTTTAGAATACAACGTTCTCCTTCTAAAATCGTCTCTTTTAACTTTTATCCTTTATCTATCAAATAATTCATACAATAGAGCAATAATTCTATTGCCAGATTCAGGACCATCAGACCTAAACAAAAGCATCTAAACGTTTCGACAGTAATAAAAATATTTCTTTTACAGAACAGTAATTTGAACAATCTGTGTCACAAATATCTTAGAAAATCATAATTTAACTTCTTCAATACTTAATAAACTATCGCTAACGATGCATCAATTTTTAATACACGACGATCAAATAAATACAGCGGTACACTTTGGAGTTCATAAATAGATACAGGAAGTTCTTAATTAGAATAATAAAAAAAAAGAGGAATAAACTGTTAGCTTCCAATGTTAGCTAAATTACAGTTGCAGCGTTTGAAGATCGACGTTACGGAATTTCTTAACGCTTAACCAATATGTGTAACAATGAAATTCAACGTTGCTTTAATTTCCTGAACAATTATTTCAATTTATCGCGAATTGAAAGAGAAGGTTTTCTCGTTTCAAGCTCCTGCTTCCCAAATTGAACGGTGCGGTTTCTCGTTCGATCGGCGAACACACTTGACGCCAAAGGTGATACCCGTGCTAAAATGTCATGATATCAGTGCGTTAAGATGTCAATATGTCAACGGCATGGACGTTGTCACGCGTGTTTGAGTTTATACCTGAAACGAGTGTTCGAGAGCAATACTGTAACCCGTGTTAATTTACGAAAATGAGAAAATGTCAATCTGTCAACACGTCAAAGTATTACATTATCGAAAATTGTTTAAAAATTCGCACACGCTCAATTGCCGAGAAAACGTGATGCAAAATCGTCGGAATGATTTTTCTTTTTAATTTAACACGAGGCACTTTGAAAGTGCCCTTCTTGAAATATATTATTAAAATATTAGTGTAAAATTAAAATGAAAAATGAAAAGACGTTTGAAAAGAGACTACGAAATATCACACACTCTCCCTGATTTCCATTCCAAGTTTCAACTTAATAGCTCACTCCTCTTATTTGTTGGAGACATAGAGGTGGCTGCTCTATTATTAGAGCAAACGGTTCAAACACCTGTAAAGTTTCTTCCAAATTGCTGTGATTTCAGCGAACGTTCAAAATTTTCATATCGAAATTAATTCTCTGAGAAGGTCGTATGTATGGTCAATGAACAAATCTTACCCAGTCCACTCTCTAATCTACAACATCAACTGTTTTGGTTCTTGCTAAATGGACGTGCACTTAACTGTACAGTTGGAGGAAGCGATACAGCGAGGTCATAAATCACCGCATTAAGCGGTGACAGCGATTAATATAACCGCACCCAGGGCCGTGATTTATTTCTGAATTGATATTTAAAATTTCCGCTTACGATCTTTCATTTAAGATATACCTAATGCCCAATATTAATACATCGACAACCGAGGAAATTACAGTTAAATAAAATTACTAAAAAGGTTCGTAGAAAAATTGCTAAACACCCTTGTATTAAGAAAATAGAGAATGTGAAATTGAACGATGGTTCAACACATCTAATAATATCGTGGAATAAAATTTCTTAGAATAGTACAGATACGAGAATGAAATATCATTGAAAGTAGAAAATGGCAATAGAGTGGGCAATGTATTAATTCCTGTATTAATAAAAATTGACAAGAATTTGCAGAAAAAAAGCAATTCCTAAGTTCACATGAAACAGTCCTGAGGCGAGGTTCAAGCTCCCTACCTCCTTCGAATTGCTATTTTAACGCACGGTGAACCTTTGAAATTCCCACATTCGGCAATTACGTAGAAAGTTCCCCGCGTTGCCTACGTTCGAACGAAATGTCAAGCCAGCAATCATTCAACGCGCTAAAAATACTGGAAAGATCGTATTCAGGTCCACCTACGCGAGATCCTGAAGCTCGACGAACGCTGAAGATTCCGTAGTAACTCACAGACGATCACGTTCGCCGGTGTAGAATCGTGATATTGCTGGGGACGAGAGTGAGAAAAGGGCGGCAAGTTTCTCCACGGAGTTGTATGTACTTCTCATCTGAGAAAGTGTGAAAAGGAAAAGGCGAGATGAAAGAAACACGTTGTCCACAGAGAAACGTGTTATTAAGAGTGAAAAGAAGAGGCGAGGCGAGAGTACGCACCGGGAGAGAGACTCCTGTTCCATTTTAGCGC
>NW_017100180.1:640214-656737 GCF_001263275.1 Habropoda laboriosa | reverse complement strand
TCGAAACAATAGAAACATTCCGTCGCAGTTAACGTGACGGTTTTGTCGGCAAAGGGAGAGAATCCGCCGAGACAGAGAGAGAGAGAGAGGGAACGAGAAATGTTTACCCGGAGGTTTCTCGCAGGCAAGGAAGCGCGTACAGTCGTGAACAAAGAGGTAAAGGCGGGCAGCAAGTTCTGAGCAAGTGTAGAGGGAAACGCGTGTTTGGTACGCGCGCGTACCTTTCAAGTCGAGCCCTAGGATTCGGATTAATTTACGTTTTCGGGATTGTAAATTCCAAGTTTGCCCGTAACACTGTTATATATCCGCGGCCGGAGAAAACGAGCTGCCTCGTTTGCAGTGTCGAATCAACCTCTTACTCGTGCCAACTCTATATTTCTACGTTTCAACGGCTCGTTAACCGTAACCCGCGCGTTCTCGCATTGAAAATAAACCGCTTAGGTGCGATAGTTTCGCACAATTGTTTCGAATCAGCTGGAAAATTACGCGATCAGCGTAACAGTTGCATTAAGGCACGCGAACACAAAATATATCGTGTATTATAAATTTGTTTCATGGTCCTGTAATCTTTGTAATGTCAAGTGTCGAGGTTTTTGGAAATTTTCAGTTGGCTAACTGTTGTAAATTATAGTTACATTTTTAACAGTCCTTAGGAAATCTAGGTCATTGATGACCCAAACTAAATTTCACTGTTGTATTTCTTCGAAACGAATTTTTATTTTCATCGGAAAATGGAAAAAGAGGAAATCTTTATTCTGATTAAATTTTTATTTTAAACATTTCACTGAAGGAACAGTTTTAATGTAATACAGCAGAGACTTTAATAAGTATTCCAGTATTTTTCAGATTTTTTGAAACAGTGAAAAAGATATGTTTGCTAACGGAAAGTTAATTAAAATGATTTTCAAAAAACTTTAATTAATTGGTGTAAACAGTCCGGCGGTTTCGACCAAGGTTACAGAAATGTGTTGATTGCACATTGGAATTTTAAGCAAGTGAAATTCATTTCTTGTTGCACTCGTGTGGTATGGTACTGTTGCAAAAGCAAAACAAAGTAAACTTGCAATTTCACCAAATATAGAAGAATCACCAGAAATGTACTTACGTACACGTATTCAGCAATGCACTTGTATAGCACACGGTAAAAGTCTTCTACATGAATGAACCGAATAAAAAAGTACTTTGCATCTAAATGGAAAACTTTCACTACAATAATTTAAGAATCACAGAAAAATACACGGTTCCATTTAAACACATAGAAACATTAACTGCAGCGTAACACGAAAATTTCACGGAAAAAGTTACACTTCGTTAGTAGGAAATAATTATGAAATTTCGCAGAAAACGCAAATATTGAAAAATAAGAAAATAAGAAATCTGCGGGAAAATTTGAACGCGTTCGCGGCGCGTGAAGAACCACGAAGTTTCATAAAGCGAAATTGTCGAAAAAGAATACTCGCAAGCTCGTTGAAAGAAAGCTCCGTATCGAAAATTTAAATCGGCTCGAGTATAAATCGTTTCGACGGCGAAACGTCGAAAACGTCGAATGGAAAACTTAATCTTAGCGTAACCCCGATCCACCGTAAACTTTCCGACGTGGCGATAAAATGTAGGAAAATTTCCATCAAGGAATCTAGCAGACCCTTAGCGCGAACTCAGCACGCGATTTCAACTGGCGATAAAATCGAAGAAAATCCTTGCAGAAAATTACCACGTCATTCGCTAATTAATTAATCCACATAACGTGCTCCTGTTCGTTTACCCAAACGATTTTAGAAACGCCTTTTAATCGAACGGTAAAACTGATTAAAAAATAGCCTTGCGAAATTTCGCGACATTGTGCAATTGTAATTAAATAGAACTTTTCAGTGGGCGAACGTTAATTGACATCGAAAGACTTTCTGTAAATACTTCACGTTCTCTTTACGATGTATGATTCGAAATTGAAAATTCGATTAAACGTGTTACAGTACGAACACGAATATTCGCGATATTCCTATCTATATATCTGGTGCAACATGATTAATTGTATAAACGTAATTATAATTGATTCGTCAATATTGTAATCATATTTACCTGTAGAATAATTTAAAAAAAATGGTCTAGAAATGTGTATAGTTGTAGTACTTGGTGTATTGCTATTTTGAGATGAAAGATAATTTTTATTCGAATAATTGAAATTATCTCTATATTTTCTTTTTCGTTACAATTCAACGATACGACGTTGAATTTCTATTAGAACAGAAAGGAGGCGTACTTTTATACAAAAGATTCGTGTAATAAAATAAGATTATTCTGGGTGGTCAGGAAATAAACGATGAAAATGTAGGCCATCAAAAAATACTACGTATCAAAAATAAAAAATTGCTGATGTAACGTTAAGCTCTTTTTATCCAGCTCGTTGTGTACTAGAAGCCTGTACATTTCTGTACTACAGTTTTAAACATCTTGTACACTATGCTCGTCATATTTTCCTCTAATTTCTTTTTCACCGGTGTTGCAACTAACTTTCATCGAATAAAAAGAACGACATATCTCTGGTGGCCGGACAAAAGAGTACAAGTCAGAATTATTAATTTTACAGAGAAGCTTTTACTTACAATACTTAAAACGCAATGTTAGATCAAGAAAAAAGAAGAAAAAATGACAACGTCAGAAATTTCATTGACTTGTACTACTAGCAATGTAAAATATAAATTAACGTACATTTCGAGCAAAATTGGACTTATCGCAGACATCGAACTCTTCGTTTCACCAAACGTACAATTTGATAACTTGTCGATCATCGTTTTAAACCATCAAACACAATCATCTATCAAACTGAAACGTTTCCATCGTACCAACACATATCGTATTCGCGTATAAAACTGCGTGTTTCCCATTTATTACGGGCTAATTATGAACCGCGTAAGGTACATTTGATTTACCGATGCCACGGATAATAAACGTGTCACACAACAAACAAACGAAGAGAAAGCCTACGTACCGCCGTTATTAATTTATTCGGTTTTAGCTCGCTAACGCGACCTGTTACACGCGTCGCGTGCAATCAATGCGCGCGACGCTCGCAAATAAATTCGCGTTAACGTTAAAAAGTAAACGCGCACTTTTGTTCTATCGTCGCTCTCGGTCGCTGGTTCGCGACGAATCGAGGAATTAAAAGGAGGATCGACGGTTTTCCTTTCGGCGAGATGTAAAAATTACAACGGAAGTATGTCAGAAGTGAGTTGTTCTTTTCATCGAGGCAAGTCGAGATCGGGTGTTCTCGAGGCGAAAGGAATATCGCGCGCGATAAGAGACAGTAGGGGAAGAGAAGAGATCGTCGACAAAATGGAACGTTCCCCTGGAATCGAGGAAATAGGAGCGGAAATCAGTCGATTAAAACGAGGTTCAAATCCATCACAGAATTACATTGCATGCGTGGCTCGGTTTCCACGGAAAACCGCATTCCGTGGAATGGAAGCGTGAACGTTCGAAAGACGAGAGAGGACTTTTGGGCCATTAATTACCAGTGGCATCGATGCGACTATTCAACAGCTGGCCACGGTGAAAAACACATCGTCGGCGTGCAATTAGGTGGACCGTTTCCAATCATACGACAGGGAAACATTTCCATTCCGTTGAACGGTTTCCAGTCCACTCTATGGATCGAGCATATTATCCGTACAAAATGCAAATAGAGAGGAACGAATATTCTCTCGCTGTACCGGAGGGAAACTCTGTCCGTCGCGATTGTTCGTCGGGAGCGCAAAAACTGCGAACTTTATCGTCGATCTGTGGTACAGGCAATCTTCTTATCACATGGTTCGTTCGTACCGTGTTGTAGAAAGGTTGCCTGTGTACTGAAAATATTAACGCTGTCCAACTACGACGATTGGAAATAATTAAGCGAGACTATCTGTGCTTTATTAAAATACGTCTGAATTTATCGACAAGAGGAGAGAACGCTGTTATTATGTACACAAGGAGAATTCCCTGTGAATTTCAACGGAAACAGTGTGACAGAAAAATTCGCGCTACACGGGAGCCGTGTTATAAAGATATCGGTGTTGTAGGAGGGCTGTCAGAATTTTCGCATTTTTACCCCCTATACACGATAAGAGTGTCGAAACACAGTGGACACGGGGACAACCGCGATCCGAGAGGTCGATAGAAGCGCGCAAAAACAGTTTTAAGAGAAGGCGGAATGACCAACCTGTTACTTGAAAGCTGCGGAAGCTTCCGAGCGGGGAAGTGCGTGCGTTCTTTCAGGCGCGCTCTCGCGTTCAGCTGCCCCTCCAGATGGATACACGTGCTCGTATATTCTACAAACGTACGTGATCGCTTAAGTAGCGATAAGTGTGTGGTTCGTCGATGGCTAACGTATTATTCTGCTACACTCTGTTGTCATTAAGTTGATCGCTGGTGGTGTCTATGCGTGTGTGTATGCGCGCGCGATACGTGTACCTGCTATGTTCATACCTATGCGTATATATATATATGCATATATGTACGTGTGTGTGCGCGAAACTACGTGTATATTATGTGTGTTACGGGTTTCAGATGTAAGGTGTGCCTGTATTACGCGTTTCTGCGCGGCTGAAAAACCAGACGACGCGCATGCC
Source organism: Habropoda laboriosa (assembly GCF_001263275.1). Lineage (NCBI taxonomy): Eukaryota > Metazoa > Arthropoda > Insecta > Hymenoptera > Apidae > Habropoda > Habropoda laboriosa. Next base: position 652,133 of record NW_017100180.1, on the reverse strand, counting down.
CGTCGTTAAAAGACGCGCAAAGGAAAACTCGCGGCGAGTAACCGACTTGACGGAGGATGGCCAAACAAAAAAAATAGAATCACCGTGATATCCAAAGCGACGATAACGTCGGGCAGGCTGCCCGGCTTGCACTGCCCGGGTCTCCTGTTTCCCACCGGGCGAACCACCCATCCCTCCAATTCCCGTCTCTCCCGGCTCTCCTGCCACTCCTACCTTCTCCCTGATGCTCTCCTTACACCCCCGTTTCGCTAGCCCCCGCCACTGAACGCGCCTGCCGAAAAAGCTCGCCTACTCCATATTCCCCACCTTTCGCCCCTTTTCATCCTCCTTTGCCCTCTACCCCCCACTCCTTTTCCCAATCATCGTCCTTTTCGCTCCTTCGACCCCTTTCAACCCCGTTCCCTCGTCCTAGCACGGCTCTCAGACAGCCGTGACTTCGACTCGTAGACTCTCAACCAAACTCTCTCTCTCAACACCGAGTCTTCCCTACTCGCCTACCCTCTTCTCCTTCCACCACCACCCCTCGTTCTCTCTCTCTCTCTCAGTTTCTCACTCGCTGTCCTTCTCTTACAGATCTTACGTCCCACGACGAGCAGCTCAAGGCGCAAGCTCGTCCTTCTCTCCAGGTTGAGAAAAGGGAAAAGACTGTCGGCAACCACCAGGAAGGATATCCTCGGGAGGAACCGAGGGATCTGACGGGGCGTGCTTTATTCGCGCGCGTTTTCACGCACGTGGACCGAACGCAAGGGGGTTCATCGTGGGATTCGCTTCGTTTATGGACTGGATACGAGATTTTAGGTGAATGTTAGGAAATGATCCTTGTTTTCGACAGCAGGGGAAGTTTGCTAACCTGGAGATTTAATAAAATATTTGAAACTTTGCGCAAATGTAGCTCGCGTGACGCTAATAACGAAATTGCTGTTCGTTTCGTGAAAATTGATACTTGTTAAATTTTGTAAATTTTAAAGCCACGCTAATATCGAAGTTACTTCTTGACAAAGTATTTTCGAAAAGAGTGGTAGTGGTAAATTTAAAAAGAAAAGTACTTCCGCAAAGTTTCAAAGTTGTTTGAATTTTCACGATACCGAACTATCCTTGTAAGTCAAAAATGTTAGTTAATACACAAAGGTGCACGAAACTCGGAGAACAAAGGATTCTGAGATGAAAATTGCAAGAAGAGAAAGCACGCCGAGATAGAAAGGGAAAACCGTGTTTGTTTGTTAAACACAAAGGGCAGCTGGGAATTTTATAAAGTGGAGTCGTCGATTATCGATTAATGTTTGCTTCTCGAAGCGAACTTTTTAAACGAAAGACAGTTGGAAATTTTGAGGAATCGTCGACGAACCCCTCACGAGACGATTGTTCAGCTTAATTTTCTTTAAAAATACCTCGTATGAACTCGCGATTGCACATCACTTCTGTCCAACTCTTCCCTCTTTTTTTAATAACGAGAAAAAGTATAGGGAACGAAAGGGGACGAACCCTTCGCGCTTTAGTGCATTTTCATCCTCGTCATCGTCGTTATTTCGAAATTGACTTCTTCGGTCCTTTTCGCGTGGGTCCGCAAGAAACGGACGAGGGAAACGATAGACGCGGGTCAGAGGTTGGATAGGAGACAAAAGGTTGCATCTCAAGGATCAATTGACTGGAAAATTCCAGCAATGAAACCGGGTGAAGGTAACATGAAAAACGACGCACAAAATGAGATTTTCAAGAGCGACGCTTGTTGCTTACCGAAAATAAAAGCTCAGGACCTGTATTGTACACGCAGGTCGTCGATGATCCGCTTTGAAAACCGACGCGTTTCACGTACACACGAGGAGGGAGAATTAAAGCGGTTCTCTCCCCAGCGCGATATATCGATCAATTTTATGCAAACAATTGACACACACACACACACACACTCACACACGGCGGTGTTTTTTATTTTTCCGAGGGGGCGAAAAGTACGCGCGAAAAAAGAGCTTCGTTCGCTTCGTCGACTTGCAATTTTTCGTTTCTTTTTTTGATTTGGTTTCCCTTTTTTTTTCCAGTGTTTTCGCTGCTCTTTTTCCCCCGTTCTCGTTTTCATTGCACCGACGAACGCGGTCGCGAGTGTTTCGCCAAACAATCGAAAAATTATCATTAATACGAAACGCCGAGTTTTCGAGCAACTCCGGGATTGCGCAAACAGGACAATTGTTTCAGTTTGCTTTACAATCCATTAAAATGGATAAACGACGCTGTTAACGTAATGCAACGTGATCAAATATTCAGGTTTCATCAAACTAGCGAGCACACGGACCGCACTTTTGAAATCTCACTTCACCGAACGCAGTGGATAGAATAGCTAACCAAAATGAGTAACGTGTATCGAGTATCTTTAACGTAGATATCGAATTTTGAAACGTCTTCGATGTACTGCGTTTACTTCGAACGATTTCACTCCGGTATTTATAATAAAACTGAAATTTTCTGAAAGTCAACCATAAGTCAGGCATCGAAATTTGTCCGAGCGAGTAGTAAACTCGACCATTTCTCAGACGCTCGAATATTTTTTTCTAAATCCGTACTGATGTACTAAAGCAGCTTAGTTTGTTGATTTGTCAATTTATTTAGAGGTTCTGTTTTATTTCTAAGTAGTTTACTTGAAGATTGTACGCAGTATATTAGTTGGAGATTGTTTTAAACTTTTATCTAACGTTCGAAAATTAACGTTCTTTTTGTGTAAAGTAGAAATGGATTGTTTCAGACCACCGCAGGAATCAAGGGAAGGATTTCAACATCGGGAAAACTCAAGAAATGCAACTATTTATCAAAAATAGCATTATTCGTTCTAAGATAATTGTACAAAATGTATTTTAAACAGAAAAATATCCGGAAAATAGCGTCAAGAATGCACACTATTTCTTGCTTCCTTATTTAATAATTAATTTAAGAAGGAAAGCTGTCTACTGAAAGAAAGAGGAAAATCGTTACTCGTTGATAAAATAACGACGTATTTTCTACTCCGCCAGGACATTTTGTAAACGCAAAATCCAATTCGTCTAAATCCATAAAATACTCTGTTAAGCAACGCGTGAGGAACGTTATGCATACCTATCTTATTAGAATCGCATGCAGAATAGACAGTCGATATAACCCCAAGGAGGTCCTCTCAGACGCTACCGACTTGTGAGAGTTTAGTATTGCATAGTAAACCCGTAAAGTCGTTCCCCAAGGCACGTCTAGGTGGATCCCACAGGCATTTTCCCTTATCTTGCACTGTCGAGTCGACCCACAGAATACTCTCGGAAGTGCCGGAGGCTCTCCTTAAAAAACGCATTGCACGAACATCCTGTGACAGTTTATGAAACACCTTGAATCCTTAATCGCGGTACGAACACCTCCGTTCTGTTTTGCTTACGAATCTACCAACAGATCTTCGAACTTAATCTTAACTCTGCTGAAGATTTAACGGACGATAACGCGTATCTGTCCGAAGATTTTGGATCGGAGATTCGTCCTTTTGGAAAGTAATAACTACAGCCAGAGACTAGGTACAGGATAGATCTGACACAAGTTATAGGGCTTTTTGTCGATCGTTCTGAAATACCGATCGTGTAAAAAATCAGAGGTAGTGTTATACCCTCTGCTGTAGTAGAGCGATTAGGTTCGGAATTATATACAATCTAATCATCGAAGGATGGTAAAGTCGACAAATGTAAAAGTGTAGTCGAGGTATGGAACAGATCTATCGATCAATGTGTTTTTTGGGCCAACGTTCTGAAATACCGATCGTGTAAAAAATCAGACGTTTTTTTGTGCCCTCTAGGATATTTTGCGGTGAGTTTAGGAGTTGTGTACGTCTCAGATGGTAAAGTCGACAGATGTAAAGGATTCTCCTTTTTTTGGTTGCATAGGTAGAACTTCGAGGATCACTCGAAAGCAGTAGATACACTAAAGAAAAATTGTGTCGTTATATTTTTTATTATAGTATGAGAATTCTTTGAATTTTTCGCTTTCAATAACATTTAACGTAAATTAGAGCGTAATTGCGTGGGCTAAGCAGATGAAAATTATCTGAAAATTGTAAATTTATAAATTAGAAATATAATAACGGAGAGTAATAGCGAAGAGAGACAAGGAAACGAATACATCTGGACAAGGATAGCACTAGAGAAACGAGTTAGACAAGGAAAAGAATTGGAGTAGACAAGGATAGCACTAGAGCAATGAGTTAGACAAGGAAAGATATAGGGTTAGACAAGGACAGAAATTTAAAAAATGAAACTAATGCCATCTCGTGTTTGGCTGCGCGAAGTAACGACTCGTTACTCGGAACACAGAATGTGAACAGAGGTATTAGACAAGGAACGCACTACTGTGCGAGAAGGACAGAGAGAGAACGTTTCCTATTGGCCCGCGTGCTACCAAGCTCCACCTTCCATGCCCCAAGTCAAGTCGGTCGGTGAAAAATTATCAATTACTCAATAATTACGATGATTCTGTGAACTTTTAGAATTGAAGAATGAAGTTAGAACTTCTAGCAACTTTCTTATATAGGTTTTTAGGCTCTACGAGCTTCGAATAATTAGTTATTAATATTTTCTGTGCGAATTGTCGGGAACGATACGACAGTCCCTTACGGTTTTTCATTAATATCATTGTTCAGTATCAGTTTCCAGTACAATCTTCATATGCATCTGGAAGGGAGCATCAGTGGCTACATTCTTTTACAATTTTCAGTAAGATATACGTTGTAGTTTGAGAATTATTAAACATTATTCGGGAGAATGTCACACTCGTCGAATTCAAGCGTGACACTCTTCTGTCAATTTAATGGAATTTAATGTAACTGTGCGATTATTTGTATACTTTTAAGATTGCAGAATATAGTACGGACGTTACTTTACATTCTGCGATAATTTCGGTACGCGTATGTCATGCGGTTCGTTAAATATTAGCAAATGTTTATAAAAATTGTCATCCCTATTAAGTTTAATCGATACTTACAATCAAATTTAATTGTTTTAACATCACTAATAACGTAGGGAGTATAATAATATTTCTGGTTCATTTTCAAGTACTTTAATTGTCGAATAATTATCGTTTCATGATAAATAACAATTTAGATGGTAGTTTATAATTTTTGGAAATATTGCATAAATTCGTTGCTTGCTTTAACTTAATAAAGCAGCTGAATATACTGCTATTTCATTGAATTAACCATTGTATTCGATAGATTAGTCAGAAATTGTTTATAACTTTTATTAAAAATTGGAAAAATTAATGTTCATTTTGTGTGAATTGCAGATGGAACCTTCAGGCTACCGCAGGAATCCAGAAAAGGGTTTCAACATCAGAAGAAATGAAGAAATGCAATTATTTATCGAAAAATTAATTATTTATTGTAAAATTATTGTTAAAATGTATTTTACAAAAGGTTACAATATACCAGTACTATTTTACAGCATTTTACAGTCTATTTATCTCTCCCTTACACAGCATGTCCATTTCCTTTGCAGAAACCTCATTATTTAAACAATATATCATTGGAGAATTATATAAAACAGTACAATATGTATTTTACGCAACGTTACAATATTTCAGTATTGTTTTACAGCGTTTTATAGTCTATTAACTTCTCCTTTACACGGCATGTCCATTTCCTTTGCAAAAAACTGATTGTTTAAACAATATTCCATTGCAAAATTAAATAAACGGTACAAAACACATTTTACAAAAGGTTACAATATTTCAGTATTATTTTACAGCGTTTTAGAGTCTATTAACTTCTCCCGTACACACCGAATCTATTTCCTATTGCAAAAACCCCATTGTTTAAACAATATTACATTGCAAAATTGAATAAATTAATGCCAGACACTCCCAGGAATGCATTTTCATCGAAAAAATCGAAAAAATCCCGAAATTCTAGCGAGAACTACGAAAATTAGAGAAAGTTTTCGAAAATCGCGCGAGTACACTCGTTCGGTGCTACGGTCCTCGAGAATTCCTGGAATTTACGTCATTTCTCAGAAATGACAAAATTTCCAAGAATCGAGTCGATTCCAGGAAGCGACCTCCTTTCACATCATATTCGCCTATTACAAAATGAGAATTTCCGACTTTCGAAAATTTTTGGCCGAAAATCGACTTTCTAATAGGCGAACATGATGTGAAAGGAGGTCGCTTCCTGGAATCGACTCGATTCTCGGAAATTTGGTCATTTCCGAGAAATGACGAAAATTCCGAGAATCGACGCGATTCCAAGAATTGACCAATGGGCCTTCGAAACTTTCGGTTCTCGAGAATTCCTGGAATTTTCGTCATTTCTCGGAAATGACCAAATTTCCGAGAATCGAGTCGTTTCCAAGAATTGACCAATGAGCCTTCGAAACTTTCGGTTCTCGAGAATTCCTAGAATTTTCGTCATTTCTCGGTAATGACGAAAATTCCAGGAATTCTCGAGAACCGAAAGTTTCGAAGGCCCATTGGTCAATTCTTGGAATCGCCTCGATTCTTGGAAATTTCGTCATTTCCGAGAAATGACGTAAATTCCAGGAATTCTCGAGGACCGTAGCACCGAACGAGTGTACTCGCGCGATTTTCGAAAACTTTCTCTAATTTTCGTATTTCTCGCTAGAATTTCGGGATTTTTTCGATTTTTTCGATGAAAATGCATTCCTGGGAGTGTCTGGCATTAATTTATTCAATTTTGCAATGCAATATTGTTTAAACAATGGGTTTTTTTGCAAAAGGAAAGGGATTTGGTGTGTAAAGGAGAAGTAAATAGACTGTAAAATGCTGTAAAACAGTACTGGTATATTGTAACCTTTTGTAAAATACATTTTAACAATAATTTTACAATAAATAATCGATTTTTCGACAAATAATTGCATTTCTTCATTTCTCCGGATGTTGTAGTCCTTTTCTGGATTCCTGCGGTTGCCTGAGGGTTCCATCTGCAATTCACACAAAAAGAACATTAATTTTTCCGATTTTTAATAAAAGTTATAAACAATATCTGACTAATCTAGTGAATACAATGGTTAATTCAATGAAATAGCAGTGTATTCAGCTGTTTTATTAAATTAAAGCATGCAACGAATTTATTTAATACTTCCAATAGTTATGAACTACCATCTAAGTTGTTATTTACCAAGAAACGCTAATTATTCTATAATTGAAGTACTTGAAAATAAATCAGAAACTTTATTATACTCTCTGCGTTATTTGTGATATTAAAACAATTAAATTTGATTGTAAGTATCGATTAATCGTATTAGTAATAACGAGGATAACAATAGCGAAGATAGACAAGGAACTGAATAGCATTTAACAAGGATAGCACTAGAGAAATGTGCATGATAAGGAGGGGAATAGTGGTAGATAAGGGTAGCGCTAAAGAAACGAGTTAAGCAAGGAAAGAAATAGAATTAGACAAGAATACAAATTTTTAAGACTAACACTATCTCGTGTTTGGCTGCGGGAACTAACGGCTCGTTACTCGGAACATAGGATATAAACAGAGGTATTAGACAAGGAAAGCACTACTGTGCGAGAAGGACAGAGAGAAAACGTTTCCTATTGGTCCGCGGGCCGCCAATGGTTCACCTCACAGGGCACATGTCATATCGGTCGGTGAAAAATCATTAATAACTCATTATTTACGATAATTTTGTGAACTTTTAGTATTGAAGAATAGAGTATAAACTTCTAGCAACTTTCTCGTATAGGTTTTAAGGCTCTAAATCCTTCTAATAATTAGTTATTAACAATTTTCATTCGGAGTGTCAGGAACGATACGACATGTCGCGACAGTTTCTTACGGTTTTTCATTACTTTCGTACCTTAACTCGTATAATTCATGCACTTTGATACATTCATTGGAAAGCCTGTTCCTTTAGCTAGTTTCTCGTGTAATTTTTATTAACATTTCGACTGTAGGTTACGAGTTATTAAACATTATATGGCAGAGTGCACCGCTCAGCGTAGCCTGGTGAGCTCAACTGTTATAAACAATTGCTAATATTTAATAAACCACATGACATACGCTTACCAAAATTATCGCAGAATGTAAAGGAAAGTCCGTACTACATTCTACAATCTTAAAAATATACAAGTAATCTCGCAATTTCATTAAGTTCCATTAAATTAATAGAAGAGTGTCACGCCTGAATTCGACGAGTGTAGCATTCTCCCGAATAATGGTTAATAACTATCGAACTACAACGTATATGTTACTGAAAATTCCAAAAGAATGTAGCCACTGATGCTCCGTTCCAAATGTATACAAAGATTGTACAGGGAATTGATACTAAAGAATGATATTAATGAAAAACTGTAAAGGACTGTCACATCGTTGCAGACAATTTGCACAACAATTATTAATAACTAATTATTGAAAAGACCTAGAACCTTCAAACCTATATGAGAAAGTTGCTACAGGTTCATACTTCATTTTTCAATATTAAAAGTTCACAAATTTTTCGTAAATAATGAGTTATTAATGATTTTTCACCGGCCGACTTAAATTAAGACCTTAATGGCGGTACTAAGCGGCTCGTCAGCCATTTTCTCTCTATCCTTCTCGCACACTAGTGCTTTCCTTGTCTAATACCTCTGTTAACATTCTGTGTTCCTATTAAAAAGTCGTAGTTCACGTCACTAAACGCTAGATGACGTTAGTTTCACCTTTCAAATTTTCTGTCCTTGTCTGTCTCTATACCTTTCCTTGTTTAACTCATTACTCTGGTGCTATCCTTGTCAACTCCTATTCTTTTCCTTGTCTAACTCGTTTCTCTAGTGCTATCCTTGTCCACACGTATTCCTTTCCTTGTCTTACTCATTTCTGTATTGCTAGAAACCTCGACGAGTTATATTTCGTCGTAAGCATGACTAAATAAGAAAAGTAGAACTGTTCATGATTTTTTGACAACAGTAAAACACGCGCATGTGATGAATCATCTATTGATAAATAATTACGTTATTTTCTTATTTGTAATTTCATAGTTACGTTGAATTCCAAAATCATTGCTAATGTGTAATCTTATTCTATGCTAAATCAGAAACGTTGGGAGTGACACGAATATACATATTATGTATAATGGTAAGGGTCTTCTCAGCCTCAGTGTCATGGACACAGTCTCATAAGATGTTAGGTCTATCCTGTACATAGTACTACACTAGCGACTTCCAGATTTCATTTATTTAATTTTGTAATGGAATACTGTTTAAACGATGATATTTTTGCAAAAGCAAATTAACATGGTGTGTAAGGGAGAAATAAATCGACTACAAAATGCTATAAAACATTATTGGTATATTGTATCCTTTTGTAAAATATATTTTGTACAGTTATCTCGCAATAAATAATTGATTTGTTGATAAATAATTGCATTTTTTTATTTTCCTTATGAAGTTGATGTTTAAAATTAAAATCTTTTTAACATGATTAAATCCTGTTTCTTTTGTTTATATTATTGGATTCCTATTAATAATTTAGTGATTAAATTACTATTTTAGTAAAATTTCCTTAACAATAGTGTTTCCGTGAGGTTCCTATCATAACGAAATTACATGATTTAATACGCATGCGCCTGAAACTTGGGATATTATAATCTAAAAGCATTCTCACTTTTTTCTTAAATACAAAGGTAAATATATAACGTGTTTTAACACGATCACTTGAATTATACTGTAAAAGATACATTTTATACATTGTTTAGTGTTATATTTTAAATAATGAACGATATATAGTTTTTATATATTAGAGACTACCATATTTCAGTATAACCTTAATCGTTACAACACAAGAAAATCGCGTGTAGCTTAAAGAATATTTCACTATTTATTAGTAGAAAATACTAATATCAATAAGAAAAAGGTTTTTGAATTTATTATATAAGTGTAATAGATATTTTAATTATGTTAATTGAACTTGTAAAAGTTATGGAATTACGTCTCGTATTTATATAACTTCTTCTTCCAAAAACAGAAACGCAATATCGAAAACAGCAAGGAATAGTTCAGTTGTATATAAAATCACAAAAAGAGCCAATTCAAAAAATGCAACCTGGTGAATGGCAAGACTACTATTTATTTTAATAATATTTTACGATTAATTTTCTGCTTATCAAATACTTTGTTTATAGATAATAAAGATGGAGATTTTCTGCAAAAACTGGATGCAACAAACGATAAGAGCAAATTGAAATATTCTGACATAATATATATGAAACAAGCAGAAGAAATAGCTCTTCAAAAAGCATTAAAGTATAGAAACACTCGTTTAAAGTGTAGCATTTTAGGTATTTCTTTAGGTGGTATAGCACTAGGAATTTACTTGTATACCATACATGCTGTGAGGCAAGAAACTTTTTTGGATGATTTGAATGAACCTGAGAAAATAATAGAACAATCTACTTAAAAACTAACATTTCTTAAGATTATATTCTTAACTTATGAAATATGATACTACCAATTGGAAAACAAAATTAATGTTAATATACTGTAGAATGCATAAATATTAAATTTAATAAATAAACCGTATTAAACTTGCGTTTATTTTTAAAAAATAAATATGAATAAAAAAATAGCCACATTAAGATTACCACCTTTACCAACTATAAGAGAGTTATTGAAAATATATAAACTAAGGGCCATGAAACAGCTTTCTCAAAACTTCCTCTTAAATGAAAATTTAACAGACAAAATAATAAAAAAGGCAGGAAATCTTGGTGAATATCATGTATTAGAAATTGGTCCTGGTCCTGGTGGATTGACACGATCAATTTTAAAATATCAACCAAGAAAATTAATTGTTGTAGAAAAAGACAAAAGATTTCAACCTACATTAGAAATGTTAGCAGATGCTTTTGCAGCAGTTAATGGAAAAATGGAGATTATTTTTGATGATATCATGAAAATAAATTTAAATAATGTTTTCCCTATGACTGAAGCAAAACCTTGGTCAGATACAACTCCAAAAATTAAATTAATTGGTAATTTACCATTTAATGTATCAACACCTCTAATAATAAAGTGGTTACATGCAATCAGTGAAAAAAGAGGTCCTTGGGAATTTGGAAGAACTAGAATGACATTAACATTTCAAAAAGAAGTTGGTGAGCGTTTAGTAGCTCCACCAAAGAGTATACAAAGATGTAGATTATCTGTAATGGCACAAGCCTGGACATGTCCAGTAATGCATTTTGTTATACCTGGTAAATTATTCACATTTTATTTTATAATTCGTAATACTTTTGAATTCTGTTACTAACAAAATTTATTTTGTTATTTCTTTGAAAATATAGGTACAGCCTTTATTCCCAAACCAGAAGTTGATGTTGCACTTATAACATTTGTACCACTAACTGTCCCACGTACACAACATGAATTTAAAATTTTCGAAAAAGTAACACGACATATTTTTAGTTTTCGTCAAAAATATAGTATACGAGGTATTGAGTAAGTATAGTTCATATAAAATGCTATCACATTAAATACTTTTTATATACTTTTTTAAACATTAAGCATTCTGAGATTTATTTTATATTATATTTGTGAAAACATTTAAAGATTAACGTAATTCTAAAATATTTTATTGTTTTGTAGAACATTATTTCCTCTGGAAAATCGAACCGAGTTGGGACAAATGATGTATAAACTTTCTGATTTGAACCCAGAAACAAGACCAATAGAACTAACAGTAGAAAATATTGATAAACTTGTTAGTGCATATAAATATTTATTAGAAAAACATCCACATATAGGGTTATACGAGTATCGTGCATCTCGACGCATAGTATCATTATCTCATGCAAAGCATATAGAAGTTGCAGAATGTACAGAATTATAATTGAAGTAATAAACAAGTTTCATATAATCTTCCTAGTAATTTACGAGTTTTTACTGAAGAATCATTTTATTAGTAGACAATAACTTACCTTTTAA
>NW_017100180.1:638944-640115 GCF_001263275.1 Habropoda laboriosa | reverse complement strand
ATTCATGTGCATTTATACAAAAAGAAAACTTTATATCAATCAAATACAACCCCAATTATACTATTTTCTCAATCATAAATACTTTATAATTTTGTATGTGTGTTCGCGTGCGTACACTTCTACATATTTAATAAACTATTTCTGCTTTGTGTTGTATAATTAGAAAATAGCTAAAAATTCTTGAAACTCAAGAAGCTTAAAAGCCATCATTTTTAATTAGAAATATTGAAAAATAAACATAAATCAATATTATTAGTATATAATAAACTTTTAAAATCGAATGAATTATAAATTACTTAACATTTATGTTACCAGTGCTGTTAATAATTACATATGTTATATATGTTTTTAAGGAATAATTCGTTCTATTTGCTAGTCTCGTTACCACATTAAATTTCAATTTTGCTTATTACTTAAACTATCTATTTTATTTCTGTGATTATAGCATTATATACTTTAATTATTTTCATGGTTATAATTTAACTTCTTTTAAATTCTTAGAAGCGTCAAATAATATATAGATACAAATAACAAAGAATTTAACTATATCTTTAATCATAAAAAATAAGGAATCATAATTAAAATACATAAATTTCAATTTCGAGTTATTTGTACGAGACCAGCTCTTCACATATATGTTGTAGATGTATTGCTTCAAAATATAATATAAAACGTAAATAATAATATACAAGATAATACACTTCGAACTAGTGAATATATGTATAATATGTTGACAATACATGTATTGTAAAGATACAGATAAATGAAGACACTCATTAAGGGGAAGAATTTGAACAAAATATTTGAATCACTCTTCTAAATCCAAATCGTCTAATTCCTCTTCTAAGCCTTCTAAATCTTCCTCTTTAAATAGATTCTCATTAATTGCTAATGCAGCCGCACCTTCGCCGACAGTAACTATTATATAAATATAAACTATTAATATCAATTCTTAAATATTATTTTTAAATCATAAAAGCATTTTCCCATACCAGTAGAATTTTCATTATTTATTTCATTATTATTTTTCAATCGATCTACACCAGCCACAGTTATTCCAGAAGTATCAATTTCACTGGCTTCAAATGCAAGTCGGTCCATGTCAAGTTCTCTATATTCAATCCTTTCTTCTGTCTCATCTTCTTCGCGGACATAACTAGATATCGCTTCA
>NW_017100180.1:631949-638842 GCF_001263275.1 Habropoda laboriosa | reverse complement strand
TGTGAGACAAATGCATATATAAATAAATATAAATATAGTAATCATGAAAATACCATCTCCAGTTGCGAGATCAGGATTGAAGTAAAACATTTCTCTGCCAGATATGCCAACTTGGCGACCAGCTTTGTAATCATTTCGTTTTTTCTCTTCATCTCTTAATGCTTGTTCTTTCTTCTCCTTTAGTTTCCTTTTCTTCCATGCTAAGAATGTCTCCAATGTTATTTTAGTCTATTAACATATTTAATAAATTACTGTACATTTTGAAAAAAATATATTAAATATTTGAATAAATCTTTTTAGTATATATATTATACTAATATAAAATATTAGTCATTGATATATTCATACCTGAGTTGGTCCTAAATTGGCTCGTTCTTTTTCAATTAAATCTTCTAATGAAATTTCATCCTTTTTATCTTCTTTCTTTTTATCTTTCTTAAGAACAAAACCAGGTGGTAGTGCATGCCTGTAGATACATTTTTGTCCTGATGGACATTCCCAAAACCAACCATATTTTGATTTTTCCACTGCTTCCAGGAAATGCTTACAAATCTAATATTCGAAAGATATTGTTTTCTCCTTCTTCTTCTTAATATAAGAAAAGCATACACAAACAATAAATATCAAAGTTTTGCAGATATGTACTCACAATATCTGTAGTGGGACGATTACCACTGCCATGTTTCTTTTCAACAACTTCTTTTAATTTATCTTCATCCCATTTATCCATTGTATCAGTTTCCTTATCATCATCTCTCATATCACAGTATAATGAACGTTTTTCTGCTTTCCTTTCTACACTTAAATCGTGAGAAAATTTGCATTTATCACCTTTTGTACATTGTCCTTGTTTAAAAAATGCACATACTACTGATTTGGGATCAGTTCCTATAATAGTTAAAGAATTATTATTTTAAATTCTGTATTACATATTTATATATAATGAAAAAAAACACAAAACTGTTATGAAAACGACAATTAATACTAATATAATACATTCTATTAACTGTTGGTATTCATATTTTGTCTTTTTACTAGATCTCTGCAAGAACCTTACTCAAGTAATACCTTTATCTATTTTTTGTGTTTGCACAGGCTTAAAAATGAGAGCTAATTCTTTCTGCTCCTTTAATTTTTTTTCTTTTTCAAGCTTTTTAATATTAGGATCTTCTAATTTCCGTGGATTAACACCACCTGATTTTACCTGCTTCTCTACTTGCTGAATAAATTTCTGTTGTTTGGCACCTTTCTTATTCTTTATACCAAAAGTCTTATCCTACAAGTAAAAGAGGAAGCATTACTTAGATTTAAAAACATTAAAAATAATAGATCTTAATGAGTACACATGTTCAAAATATAAAATGTGGTGTTTTAAGGTTAGACATCTAAGATCATCATATTTAAATACCTCAATAACTTTTTCTTTTTTCTTCTGCTCCGCTTTTTTGCTAGGAGCAACTGGCTTTTTGGGTGGCATTGCATTCACTTTTCAGTATTTACAAATGTCAAATACAGAAAATCTAACAGACTGTCCAAATGAGTAGAAATTTAATTCTGCATCATGGAGCAATTCATACACGCATTCATAAATGGAAATGTGTAGTAACAAGATGGGCCATAAAATACATATTCTATATGTGAAAACAAATCATATATTAAACGTGTTCACACAGATTGAACAAGTTTTTCTAAATATATTTTTTAAATAAACAAAATGCAATTTTTACTTAGAAATGTTATTTTATACTCGAAATATTCACCTTATTAAATATAAAAGACGTCATACTTTAGTGCTCAATATTTATAAAACAAATAGTTATAAAATTTCTCCTTGATATGACGTCCTATATTATTTTTATATAAATGTACTGCTAAATACAAAACTGAAACATCTTATATAGATTCATTTCTAAATATACTAGAAAATAGTGATTAATTCATTCATTCTTTTGCTTTAATATTATTGTACAGTTAATATAACATACTAAAAGTTGTCTAATATTTTCTCACACATATTTCCCTATAATTATAAATTATTTTATATATCCGATCAAAATTGAAAAATATATTAAAAAAATTTGCACAATTTTATGTGCCTTTTAGTTGTTTTTCTCTTTTAAATAAAATATTATATTTTAACTCATTCAAAGAAACATAAGATGGAGTCTATCTACTCTGATTGAAGCTTTCCAATCAATCTATTGTATACTCTTTGACGTTAACGTGGAGCGTGGTCCATTCCTTTTTTACTCATAGATTGTGGTTAGAACCGCTTTCGCTCAATTTCATTAAAGAAACGAAATGGCGAAATTCGATTTGACATCACGTATAGGCCAATATCTGGATCGACATTTAGTTTTTCCACTTTTGGAATTCTTATCTGCCAAACAGGTACAAGAATAAGAAAAAATATTTTTGCTACAAACGGCTTGGTTATAATACACTTGTGCTTTTCAGATTTATGATGAAGATGAGTTACTTCAAGCTAAACTCGATATTCTTAGCAAGACAAATATGATAGATTACACAATTGACATTAGAAAACAGCTTTATCCTAATTTAGAAGTGCCAGAGGTATGAATAAGTGTAATAAACGAAAATACATGTTTGCTAGTGTCAAGAATAACAGAGAATTTTAAATTGTAGGAATTGAAAGCTCGTCGTGCAGACGTACTGCAAGAACTTGGCACTTTACAAAATAATGTATCTGTTGTTGTGGCACTTATGAATAATGAGGAAGTTATGAAAAAAATGGAAAATATGCGAGATTCAAAAGCATTAAACAATTATCTTACTCAAGAATCTGATGTAAGTGTAATAAAATACATCAAATTTTAATATAATATTATGTAGTTATTTTTAATATACAGTAGAATGATAATTTATTTGCATTTTTATAGTTCAGAGTGGAAATGATGGATAGTTTTGTGAAGTTAGCAAAATACCGTTATGAGTGTGGCAATTATTCTGTTTCTACATCATATTTATACTTTTATATGCTTATAATGCCACCAACAGATAAGGTATGACTATAATAAATTTAGTACATATGAAGTAACATAAATTTATAAAATTTTTTTTATAGTGAAACATGTATAATTTTCAGAATTATTTAAATGTACTTTGGGGTAAACTGGCATCAGAAATCTTAGTGCAAAATTGGGAAACTGCATTAGAAGATGTAAACAAATTAAGAGAATACATTGATAGCAATGTCATAGGAAATTCTCTTCAAGTATTACAACAAAGAACATGGCTTATTCATTGGAGTTTATTTGTATTTTTCAATCATGCAAAGGGCAGAGATTTAATAATAGAAATGTTCCTTTACAGACCACAGTATGTTAATACTCACAAATGTTACTAAATACTATTCTATGTATGATCCAGAAGTAAAGATTATGTACTTTTTATTTTGCAGTTATCTTAATGCTATTCAAACAATGTGTCCTCATATATTGAGATATTTAGCGGCTGCTGTCATCGTTAATCGTTCTAGGCGGTCTATATTAAAAGATCTTGTAAAAGTAATACAACAGGTTTGTAGTTAGTTTTAGTGAAATTTTATAAAATTAAAGAAAATACTAGTAAAAAATTAATGAAATATTATGTAAAACTCTAATATTTATTAACAGGAATCTTATACGTATCGGGATCCCATTACGGAGTTTCTAGAACATTTATATGTCAATTTTGATTTTGATGGAGCCAGACAAAAACTGCAAGAATGTCAAACAGTTGTATTTAATGACTTTTTCTTGATTGCATTACTAAGTGAATTTGTTGAAAACGCTCGTTTAATGATCTTTGAAACATTTTGTAGAATACATCAATGCATAAGTATTGGGTACAATAATTTTACATTTTTAATTTTATAATTAAATAATAAAAAACATGTTTTCAGAAGTTTTTAATATATTTTTGTATTACAGAATGCTTGCAGAAAAGCTTAATATGAAAGCAGATGTAGCAGAATGCTGGATTGTCAATCTAATCCGTAATGCACGATTAGATGCCAAAATAGACAGTAAATTGGGACATGTTGTAATGGGTGGACAACCTGCTTCACCATATCAACAACTAGTTGAAAAAATTGAAACCTTAATTGTTCGCAGCGAAGCGTTAGAGAATTTAATTGAACGCAAACTGAAAGCTAAAAATCAAGACCCTGTAAGTATAATGTGGAACTAATTAAGGTCAGTATCATTCACTATCATTTTTCATGCATCAGTGTTTTTTCCCTCTTTTCAGTCACCTGATTAACTCAAAATGATTAAGATTCTCTCCATCAAGAAATCACACTTTACATTAACATATTTAATTAAATATTGCTCAATCATTTTTTACTAAACTTTTTTAACGATTACACGATTAGTTTTTTAACAGTTATATCATTATATACCATACATTTTACTCTTGTATAATGAGAATAAAAGGAGAGCCATATTATACTAATGTTTGCTCACTAACTTTTTAAAAAAAAAGCTATCATACTAAGAATTGTACTGTATTTGAATTGTATCCTATACAATGTACAAGGTATTATATATTCATCAAATCATCCATAAATGTGTAAATCAGAATCATAAAGAACTTTCTTTATTCTGAATGTAATTTTATTTTTATTGTTCTGTACACATCATAGCAAATGGTTTTGTTTTTTACAGTATCAAACTTCTTGGAATCTGGACTTGTGACATTACAACATGATGTGCAGAGATACTATCAAAAAAGGCACTTAACTCAAGCTGTAAGCAGAACATCCGATATTGAAATAATTCAATTCCATGTATGTAAAAAGAAGTCAGAAATATATCGCAAAACGAATATATTTTTATTCATACTTTTTTTTTGTTAAAAAAAAAATACATTGCATGAATAAAAATATATTTGTACAAATATTGTATAAATATACATGTGTACATTATAACATAAAAACTGTACTTTTTGTAATATGTACGCATTTCATCACAAGAAATGTGTTGAAAAGAAACATAATTCAGTATTTTTTCAATACTTCTAATTTCGAGTACTTTTAAGCGAACATTCTAATAAAAGGTTTTTATTTAATTTAAAAGAATATACTGTTCACTTTGTAATGACTTAAATAAATCAAACCAATAAAAACAAATAAAAGTTAAGAACTATAAATATGATTTAATGTTAAATTTTGTAGATTTTAAGCACTTTATATTAAGAATTTCCATTGATTTATACAGAAATAATAGAGTTTGAAATATGTACTTTTTAATAATATTAACAATATTATTAATTTCTCTGTAAAAACATGTATGAATGTGAAGTAATGTATACTAGAAAAATCTTTATTTTATGACTTAGTAAGAGATATAGCGACACGTATAAAAAAAAAAACATGGATATTGTCACGAATTATCATAAGTTGTCAATTTCGTTACCGACAAAAGAATTGTTTGATTCTACTCGAGGATCTTCTATATCAGATAAACCAAAACTACATCCGGTATAAGAATCTTGATTGATACAATATATTAAGACACTTCTCCAGTATGGATCTTGAGCTAAAAGTGTAGGGTTTCCTAAAATAATAACTAAAGCACGGGCACGAGTAATTGCAACATTAAGTCTTCGGGGACAAGCAACAAATCCAAGAGAGTGTTTGATATCTTCATTTACAAAATTAATTGAAGATCGTACGGCTGAAATGATGATGACATTTCTCTCTTGACCCTGGAATCCTTCAACGCTACTAATTTTTGGTAATTCCACATCTAACTCCATAAGTAACTCTCGAATTTGAATAACCTACGTTAAACAATAAATGAATAATGTGTAAAACGATTTTATAAATATTTTTTAACAAATTGTATTCAACCATTTTACCTGTTTTTGATAAGGTGTTATAATTCCAATGTCATCAGGCGAAAGACCACATTTATATAGCTTTAACAGATAAAGATAAACTTGCGTTGCTTCTTCGAGATTATACCAACTTGGACTATCATTATCTTTACAATTCTCCCCATTTACACCATGAAAAATCATAGCTGGTGGAGAATTTTTCCTTTTTGGTAGTTCAGCAGCTAATGTTTGTAAAAGTCTTGCTTCTTTACTTTTTTTACAAGATACCTGGAAACATTAATTATATACTTTTTTTTTACAAGATACCTTGAAACATTAAATATGAGAAATAAAATACTTATGGCATAAATAAACATACCTGTGTTACTAATTCAGAATCATAAAACAATGAACTTGATAGTTCGAGTATTTCTGGCAAACTGCGATAATTTATAACAAGCTTTGTGACAAGTCGGGAATCATACTGTGCTTCAAAACCATTAGGATCTCTTTGGTAAGGAAAATGTCGTAGTAATCTCGATAAAAACGATTCGTCTAAACCAAAATTCTTTGCTATTCTACTTTGTACAACTGGTCCAAGTTGCAACGGATCTCCCGCAAGAACTACTTGCCCGTAATCAGAGTGAATAAAATTAAGTGGAATCATGATTTCTGGTTCTGTTGCTTGGCCAGCTTCATCAACTAGTACATGTGAAAAATGACCACGAGGAAAACCCATATTGTATAATATTCCCAGAGAAATACAAGTACCAATTGTAATTCTATGGCGACCAAGTACGTTCATAGTACAATTTAATCTTGGTCCTACTCCGTTATACTTTGTTTTCTCAATTGTCGTTTCGTCTGCTAATTCTGCAGTTGCACAGTAGGGTAATAGTTTATTAGGTATAGAATCACTACCTAAATAATGATAAGCTATAAGCCGCACCTATAAAAAAAAAGTAGTTAAATTTCCATAAATGATATTTAAAAAAATTAGTTTATATTCCTATCATAATAATTAGGTTTTAAACAAAATAATATGTATATAACAGAATTAAAATATAATGTTG
>NW_017100180.1:624372-631442 GCF_001263275.1 Habropoda laboriosa | reverse complement strand
TTCTGAATATGTAAGTATTATTAAAAATTTAAATAGATTCCACAAAAAATTTTTGTATAGTATGATTACATAAATTTAATATATACCATGTCACTAGGTTTAAGTACACCACTATCTACAAGTCTTTCTGCTATAAGATTTGCTGAACTATTAGATGGTGTTGCAATTAGCATTCGACTTTCAGGTATAGTTGATAAGATTTGCAGAATTGTTTCACAAAGAGTAATAGTTTTTCCTGTACCAGGTGGTCCAAATATCACATAAGGCAATGGTCGTGCATGTCCTTTTAATATATTTCTTACAGCTTCCTTTTGGTAATGATTCAAATTTTTATTAAACCAAATTAATTTTCGTTTTCTTACTTGTGAAATAAATGGCTTTAATTCTGCATTACAAGAATCAATTGATGTTTCTTTTGAATTTTCTAGTAATGTATTTATTGAATTTGTATTGATATTTGTTTCATTCTTTACTTCAATACATTGATTGTCTTTAGTTGCTGTATTAGATTTGATTGGAACTTCTCTATTTTTTTTTATAGGTTTAACATTAAATAATCTTTGTGCAACTGACATTTTTGTAAATGATTTTGTTGTACTATTAGATTTATTACTTGTAGATGTAGTACTAGTACAAGAGGATTCGGATGATACAGAATCGGTCCGTTGATGAGTCACTTTTTTAAAAATTGGTTTATCCTTTTCCTCAAATTCTTCAAGATTTAATTGAGATTCTTTTTCAATTACATGTGTAGGAAATAAAAAGTTGAGACCAAGACGATGTACAGCCATATTAATTGCATTATGACAACGTTGTATAGTCGATTGTGAACATTTAAATGTTACTTGACAATCTTCATAATTATACTCTTGTTGAAATTTATGATTGAATTTTAAAAAAATTTGCAAATTTGCAACTTTGTGAATAAATCCTTCATATTTTTTCAATTTTCCTATTTCAAACATCATTAAAATATAAATTTCATGTAGGATGAGTTTTTATATATGTACATGTATTTAGTCATGTAAACTTGACATTGTATATTTTCACATTTAATAACATACCTTGAGAACTATCCCATTTAAAAGATACTATAGCACGATCACCAATAATAAGAGATGGACGTTTCTCTGCAAGTCCAGGCACTTGCATAACCAGATATTCTCCAGAACGTCTCATAATTGTGCTTTCTATATTATATTGTTGCATATTTATTGTTTGAGCAATTTCTTCTAAATATAATAGAGCATGAAAACGATCTTTATATGATTCAAAACAGAGTCTATTCAATAGGTAAGGTATAGAATTTCCTATGTCATATTCACATTCAGTTTGTGATTTTTTTTCATTGATGCACTGTGATATTATGTCCCAATAGTATTTAGGAACTTTGAATGTGGCATTTCGTACTTTAATAAATGATGGTGGTCTACATGGACGAATGCCTGGAATGTATGTATCTTGATTCCATTCATCTAGGTCTGGCAAGCAACATTTATTAAAGTTGATATTATTACTTTTACAATATGACTTGTTTTGTATAGTTTTAGGTTTAACAGTAATATTAAAAACTCTTCCAATTTCAAAACTTTTGAAATTAAAGATAAATAATTCTTTGCTTGTACCAATAAACTTTGCTGTGCATTTAAATATGTAAGTTAATGTATCAGAAGGATTTAATACTGAAACTGTATTAGGATTAGTAGGTTGTATTAAAGTTAATTGAGAATGGGCCTTTTTTATCATGAAACAACCTCTGTGCAATACATGAGCAGTATTACCTACATTTTCTATTGTAACAGTAACATTAGCTTCTTCCAATACATTTAAAACAATATTTAAATTGTCACTAATAATAATATCATACTTGTTTTTTGCAAGTTTCTTTAAATTCTTTTTTGTTACAAGAGTATTACACAATGCTGGTAATTTAGTTTCTTTTCCAGAGATCTATAAGGAAAAAATGTATTTTCATTACATTTGGATTTTTCATATAATACAACTTCTTAAATTCATATAATGCTTTTAAACAGACATTAATTTACCCAACAAAACTTGCCTGAAGTATTGGGGCCACTGTCAATGACCTCCATGTATAAATTCCTTGATCACTTTCAATACTGTCACTAATCACTTTATCACCAACACAAGGAATGTATCCAGAATCACATATTCTTTTATTAAATACAGTATCTTTTCCAATAATACCTATTTCTTTAATTGGATCATAACTAGATATAGTACCAATATCTAACTTAGATCGCAAAGGTTCTATTTTTTTTACTTCTGAAATTTCTTCATTTAGATTATCAGAATTTTCATTGATTTCTACTTTTGATTCTAACTTTAACCAGTCTCCAATCACAGGAATAAATTCAGATTGTACTGTATTTAAGTCAACAGAAATGTTATTAGGCTCTACAACTAATAGCCGATTCTTACGCTCTATAACTTTTCCAATAACACATTTTGTTAATGATTGTGGTTCAACAATATTCGCTTCAAAATCTGTCACATCATTATCCCATGAATCAGGTATCACAGAAATTATTTTTTTTATTTTGTATTCTTTCTCATTATCTTGTGAAGCCAAGTAATAAACTCTATCACCTACTTTTAAGTTTTTTATTAAAATGTTTACTGCATCACACACATAAAAGTCATCAATTACAATATAATCTGTAGCAATCAATGTTATGTTTCCTGTTTTATAATAACAAACATCTTTATTCGAATATTCATCTTCTTGTGTTTCTTTATCATAAGCATTCTCAATTCGAGCTATGACATTGTTTATTTCGTCTGTTTCACCTTTAGTAGTTGACTTATATCCTATAGTATACTTTATAAAGTTATGTATAAGTGATAGCATATTTAATTTTTATTACTTCTATCCATATACCTATGAACATTTATTATTGTTATTAAAACTCACGTTAATGTTATTTACAAACGAATATTTGTAGTATAAAAATTTTTCGATAATTAGGATATACCGATCAATTGGTTGATATCTCCACTCTGTTGCTTTAATGTAATCCAATTCCTTTCTTAAAGATTGAACGCGTTTTAAGTGTAACTCTCGAAGTAGACGATCCTGTTGTTTTTGTTCCTGTAACTCGGATTTCATTTGATTTAAAATTTTCGATGTCTGATTCCCAACAGAGGTTAGTTCTGATTCTTGGGATTCCGAAGTTCTTTGTCCTGGTGAATGGCTCAAAGTTCCAGATGATAAAGTAGAGGAATTCATAATTTTATAAATAATGTTACAAAATCCTACATATTACTTGATGATCTTCGAGTATACACTTTTTTTTAAGTTCTATCGTTCATTTATATGTGCAAAGCACCACTTCCTAAATACACATGGTTTACATGATGGAATCAATCAAAACGAATACGTATGTCATCATAGAAGCGGGAAAATTGTATTTGTATTTTTGAAGTTCAAATTTTTATTCAATTTTAAACCAAGTGTATACCTGAAATGTCAAATCTTCTACACAAAAAGTGATTAAGATAAAAACATTTTATTTATACGTGTTAGCAATAATTTCTAATACCTTTTACAATTTATAAGTTTTATTAAATAAATGCCTAATTTCCAACGATTAGTACTTTAGCATATAACAGGTCTTATACTTAACATATAAACCATGATCTTCCTAGATAGTCCTTTTAAATTTTTCAAACCTATTTTTAACAAAAACCGAAAATGATTCTTCTTTTTGTTTAACATATTTCTTATCTAAATTTGAAGTATATCAATATCAAATATTCCGAACAAAACATGCAAGAGGGCGAAACAAATCAACCTAACGTCAACACTTTACAACATCTTTTATTAAAACCTTATGGGTTTTGTTGTGATAAAGATCAGGATCCAAAATTACTCGTACCAAAACAAGATTCCATACCACTTTTCCCAACAAGCGATTCAACTGGTGGAGGACCGAATATCAAATTTCGCATTCGGGATGATGATGAAGCTCTGGCCTCCGCCTATCGCGGTTCCCATAGAGCTGGATATCGAAGTGGACGCCGAAGTGGTCAACGTGGTTATCTAGGTGGACAACGAAGTAGGTACCGAGGTGGTCAGCAAATTGATTGGGACGATGAATCTGGTCGACGACGTAGACAACGTGGTAATTATTGAGGTGTTGCTTCAAGAGCTGCTACCAGTATAAACAAATTATTGAACCTTTAGGTGAACCAATGATATGTAAACGATGCAGAGGACCGCTGAAATGGTACTTAGAAGATGAAGTAACAACTGCTCGTGAAATTATGATGGAAAAGAGACAAGACAAATAT
This sequence comes from Habropoda laboriosa, assembly GCF_001263275.1. Taxonomy (NCBI): domain Eukaryota; kingdom Metazoa; phylum Arthropoda; class Insecta; order Hymenoptera; family Apidae; genus Habropoda; species Habropoda laboriosa. Next base: position 627,128 of record NW_017100180.1, on the reverse strand, counting down.
AATAGAAAAATGGAAGAAAATGTTAACATGGCTAAGAAAATGGGTATACGATTTAATATAGTACATAAAACAAAAAAAAATAATAATAGATGAAATATTAATTTTTATTAAATAGAAAGAAAACGACGGCATAGAAGGAAGAAATTGTTAAGCAAAGTCAAGAAAGATATGCTCAAGGAAGAGAGTCCCAAGGAAGATTCAGGCGAAGGGGATCGAAAAATGTAATATAAAAAACACCAAAGAAAAACATTCTGTCGTTCACGAATTTTCGTACAACTTATAAAAACTTCTTTTAGTGATTTCTATTTTTGTGCAAATTTTCTTAGAATACCCATTGTTACAATTGTTATTACTTCATACATTATCAAATAAATATTATTACATTAAGTTTCTTCAATACAATATAAATTACCTTTTTATAGAGTGTACGAAAACCTTCACGAATAACTGCAATACTGTAAAAGTCCCATAACTGCTTATGTATATAATAAATTAAACAATTTTTACGCGGAATATGAAATGTGTAAATTTTAGCATTACTTTCTGCTTGTTTCTTTATCAAAACTGACAGCACATTGTGCTTGAAATAATAAACGTCTTCAAATTCGTACTAGAAAATATACTTTATTGTAATAGAAATGTTTACATAATTTCATATTTATTAGAAAACGAAATACTGCGAATATGTTATTAGGAAAATAAAATTTCAATACTTTAGCAATTTTTATAGTTTTAAATCACAAATACGTTTACGAATACACAAATTAATCAAGCAAAAAAACAAAATGAACATTCCTGCATTTTCTTATGAAGTATGTGTTTATAATATCATTATTACGAACGAATTTTTTAAAAACTAAATTTTCATTACATTTTCTTTTTAGTACGGAATTTGTTTTACTATATTCATTAATTAAAATCATTTATGAGTGTCATACACTACTTTATTAGAGTATAATCTACTAGCATTCAAGAAATAGAAGATATATGTTTAAACTACAAACATTTGTTTGTTTGTTTTTTTTTTCATAAAAAGTTTGACTAAAATTTAAATAATATAGTTTTATTTTTATTTATTTCTGAAATTTCATATTAAGTATAGTAATTTCTCGCCGCAGGCCGTTTCTTAAATGGCAACATGTTGATCTTTGTATAATGTATATTAATTTTTTAATGTAGTATAAAAGTAATAACTAGAGCCATATATTTATGCATGGTACCTTATTGCAATAAATGTTTATGAAACAAATCAAATAAAGTATAATTGAATATAATAAAAATGGCTTTTAAACACAACCCTAAATATTTTTCAAAAAATTCAAGCCTTCTGAATCAACCTTTTTGTATTATCTCTAATCAGCCTACCCCAAAAGAGTGGACAGATAAATACTTTGAAACAGAATTAGATCATTACTGGAAGCCCCATAACAGCTCCATAGACTCTCAAATGTAGTTCAACATGGAGTCATTTTCTTCACCGGGTATGGAGGAAGAACCATCTCAGACATATTTTTAATAAATTCTATAAATCATTATAGTCCATACTAGAAAAAATAAAATAAAATAAAAAATCTTCCTTGATTCTCTTTATCGATAGAGGGCCGTTGAAAATAATCACTTCTGGAAGAACCTCAAATATAAATCCTCTAGAATAGAAATTCACGAAAAGTTAATTGGTTAACTGTTTGCTCGCAACTAAAACGGTAGGTACCTTCACAGCCATGACCTGCAAGAGCTCTTAAACATGAAATACTACTACAAACACTGGTATAATTTACTGTACGCTCTCCTCGTAAAAGAAATACCTAGATAATCAGAAAGATTATGATCTTTTCTCAATCTGATGAGAATAACAAAAAAGCCTTATCAAACAATCTTTCGTTTTGTTAACACAGCGAAGTTAAAGTTCTAAAATTTGTTCGGAAAAGACCTTGCCTTTGACATCCTCCTCTAAGAAGACCAAATCTAATGTGATCCCATAAAGAATTTTCCCAATGAAGTGTCAATAATAAAAGCATGTATTGACAGGGTTAATTTAAGCATGGGGAATAGCCTTTTCTATTTTAGTTAATGAAATACTCAAAGCCAGTTGCATCTTTTCTTTTTCATATATCAGATTGGCTGTACTTAACTTATTAGAAAGAAGCTATTGCACTTTAAGAATACCTAAAAGAATCTTCTTACAATATCTCTGCTTTGATCAAAACGAACGATTCCTGAAATAATTTAATAAACTATTACAATTGTATACAAAAGATGGCAATGCATAAAAAGACTGGGATCAGTAATAGTATTCTCTAATGAGGCATTGGCCGATTCGAGTGTTTCTAATTATCCTTTACCTAAATTTTTGTGCATGTACAGGGTATTCATTTTAACGGTTCGCACGTGGAAACCATAGAATGGATACCCTGTATACATATATGCACAAACCATACACCATGAAAAACAAAGGAAAAATGTACCCCTGTAATAATATATTATGTATATATAATTAATTACAATTTACCTTTCTACTTATTTTTAGTAACAATTTAATAAATACATGTTAATATACTACACTTGAAACAATGGAAACTAAATTGATTCCTGAAATTAAATTTTTAATCAGTTTCTGTCAACACCAGCCTTGGAATACTATTGTGTTGTAGTTTATTACAAAAGAAAAAAAACATTGTATTGTAAGAAGTTTGATAACTAACATTTATTTCTGTAATAATAAAAATTAATATCTACGAAAAAAAGTGCGATTTAAG
>NW_017100180.1:617267-623524 GCF_001263275.1 Habropoda laboriosa | reverse complement strand
TATAATAAAATATTTTTAAATGAAATACAGATTTCTTTGAAAAAGTAAATAACATCCATTTTGAAGACGCAGTTTCAATATCATTTAAAAAGTATGCTCAAATACGAAGTCAGTCTTTGTGCATAATCATTCTAACGTTGTAGGGACACTTTCGACCTGGAAAGAATTTTTTGCATCATTGTTTTCATTAATCTTTACATGAATTGTTGTATCAATTAATGAAACTGTATCTTGCTGTGTATCAGTAATTTCACATTCGTTGCTTGCTATTTCTACAGACTGTAATTCTGAAAATATCTTTTCATCCACACTTTTTACTTCAGAGTTATCCTTAGGATCTATTATGCTAACATTTACTTTATCAATTAATGAAACTGTATCTTGCTGCGTATCGGTAATTTTACATTCGTTGCTTGCTACTTCTACAGATTGTAACTCTGAAAATATCTTTTCATGCACACTTTTTACTTCAGAGTTATCCTTAGAATCCGGTATGCTAACATTTACTTTATTAGTGTCTTGTATTTTACAATTTTCAGTACCACGATTTTCTTCTTGATTAGTACTTGAAATGCTAATTTCTTCTGTTAGAACATTTATAAAAGTATTGTTTGTCACAATTTCTTCTACTACTTCTGCAGATTGCTCACTTGAAGATTTTGCTGATTGTGATGTATTTTCTTCTTTAAGCTTTTCACAACATTGGATGTTTGTATTTGGTTCACATACTTCCATTTCATTATTAGATATTTGTGTTTCTAATTTTATTATATCATTTTCTTCTTCTTCTTCAGTATTTTTCACAGGATTTTCAACATCTAACAAGACTGGAACTGTATTCAATGTCATTTTTTCTGTTGCTTCTGATAAAACTTCTTCTTTCACAGTTTTTATTTCAATATGTTCTTCATTACTTTCTATATCAACTTTTATTTCTTGTACTTCATTTTGGTTGCCACATGTTTGCGTTTCAGCTTGTATTTCTAAATGTTCTATATCTTCCGCTACTTTATCAATATCGTCCTTTTCGTTAGATCCAATAGTACTATTATGATTTCTAAATGTTTCCTCATCTTCTGGTTCATCTACTTTCATATTTTGGACTATTTCATCTACACTAAGTTCTAAAATGGAGCTGGTACTTAAATTACTTGTGTCCTCCTTTAATTCTTGATTTGGGCTTTCAATATTTTTTGAAGATTCACTTACATCCGCATCATATTCTTCACAAGTGACTTCCCCCTCAGTTTCAACTTGTTCTGTTTTTATAATTTCTTCACAATTTTCTATATTTATGTCTCCATTTTTGCATAAATCTTCCTCTTCTTTTATCGTGGCATCCTGAGATATATTTTTAGGAAATTGTTCTATAGTGTCAACAATATTTTTTCCAAGATAATTTAATTGAACATATATAGGATCGTTAGTGTCATCAAGAATCTCAAACTGAAACATTGTTTTTCCATTTGCAGAAAGACTTTCAAACTTTCTACAAACATCTGACGACCAATTATTTATGGTATCTGGTTTTTGCAGAGCGCAACGTTTCGACAAAGGAGGAATATTAATGATATCTACTGGTAACATCCGTACTTCGTTTGTAATCCCTGTATGGCCATAATCTATATATAGAACTTCAGTACCATGTTCAGAATGCGAAAGAATTTTAGCTCTACACCACTGGTTATTTACTGAATACTTTGCAACGCAAATAGTATCAATTTCAAATGTACTTAATGGTAGGAAACTGGGAGCTGCTTGTAATCTTTCTGACATCATGTTCAAGTCTGTGATGCTGCTTTCGGTATGAATCCAGAATTCATCAGGAGAATTGATATGACTAATAAATACGTTCGGTGAATTTTCTTCACCTAAAGGAGGTAATCGTTCTTCTATGATCGGCAGGTAACATTCACAGAAGTTTGCAAGTATGTCTGTTACATTTTTACCATCTAATGTTAATTTCACCAATGATGTTTCATCTTCTTTCAACACATCTAACAAAAATATTGTTGCTCCATCAGCTGCTAATTTTATAAATTCTTCGCAAGCTTTTTGTGACCATTCAGTGATTCCTTCTGGCATAGTTAAGTGACATTTTCTTGATAAAGGAGGTATGTTTGCAAGATCTGCAGGTATAGCACGTATTTCAGTTGAGGTAGCTGAATTTCCATAATCAATATATATAACGCGTGTTGCATTATCACTGTGTGATAAAACGCGTGCTCTATACCAAGCTTCGTCTTCAGGATACTTAGCAACGCATAGTAAATTTTCTTTAATCTCATCAACTTTAGGGAACATATGTGCTACAATAAATCTGTCAGTCATTATTTCTAGATCGCCAACAGATTTTTCTTCCTGAACCCAAAACTCATTAGGGGAGTTAATATGACTCACAAAAGCAGAATGAGGATCCAATTCAAGATCAACTATTTCATCTATTAATTCTTCTTCAGTATGAACCTTTACAGCATGATGATCTTCGACTAATGTTTCACTAGCACTTTTACCATTTATTAACAAATCTACCCGTTTTGGGGCACTATTTGCTACTACTACTGCCTGTATCGAGTCAACAGATGTTACTAAATTTTCAAATTTCTCACAAGTTGTAACATTCCAATCTTCTGTATCTACAGGAATAACATCCAATCTGCATTTGATTGCATATTCTTTTATTTCTTTCCATGAATCTGGTATCTGTCGAATATTTCCAGATTTATTGTCAATAACATCTGTATTTCCGTAATCAATAAATCGAACTGTTGTAATATCTTCGTCAGCATCAAGTACCTGTGCTCTATACCATAAATTATCAATAGTGTACACAGCAATACACAGACTTCCTTCTTCTAATATTCCATCTATTTGTGAAAATGTAGGGGCTTGAGCTTGCAGTTCTTTTTGCTTATTCGAAAGATTTACAGCATCGTCTACATACTGAAGCCAGAACTGACTAGGCGAATCCACATGAGATACATATACATCATATTTGCAGCCGACTGTTATGTTGTGAATTTGAGGTTGCCTTGTTCCAGATATTTCTTGCGATGCTGAATTGAACGAACGAAACTTGTCACTGATTTTTTCTCCCTCATGTAATAATTCTACTACCCACTTTTTATTTATATTGTAAAAAACAGCAGTAAGTTCTCTGTTTGATAAATAATTTTGTAGTACATTTAATTGTTCAGATATTGTACCATTAAGCGTCACTGGTAGTGACACGTTAACAGCTAACTGATGCGGTGCAAAAAATTGTGAATCTAAAACCATTACTACGTCGGGAGTAACTTCTTCATTATTGCCATAATCAATGAAATTTACATAAATTCCAGTTTCTGAACATTTTATGATCTTAGCTCTATACCAGTGATTATCTACACTTTTAACAGCACATAAAAGATCTACTTTTGGTTCTGCTAATTCTCCAGACATAGAATAATACTTATCAAGTGCTTCAGTTAAATCCTTGTCTAAAGCATATTCTGTATTACGTTGTAGCCAGATATTAGCACAATGATCAGCATATGATACTGATACTTTATGAGTAGAACTTAGAATAGGCATTGGACATATTGGTGATATTTTTTCATCTGAATCCTCAAAAATGTTTATTTTATTACCAGATAAATCAAACAATTTTACAATGAGTCTGTAAAAGTAAATAAATTTCATATAAATAAACGAAGTAAACAAAGTCATAACTGAAGTAGATTTATAGAAACAGTTTTTTAACACTCTACACAGAGTAGAGGTCAAAAGTACATTTCAATGACAGTATATAATTAAAAATTAACTTTACCTGTTGTTATCAACTTCATCAACATATACAATTACTTCTTTTCCTTCAACATATTCTTTCAATTTAATATTTGTTTCAGGAGTAGACGTTTCATATACAAGGGAACATTCAACAGCCTGATTCTGCATTACTGAGAGTTCTCCTGGTAAAGCTAGAACCTAAATAGATAATCTTTGTTAACAACGCATATCCCTCTTAAATAAAAATAATATAAAAGCAAATAATATAACAGTGTGTTTATTGTAATAAATACTATATCATATTAAATATTTTAAGTACTTAATCAAGCATTCTGCTTAGTACTAATAAATAAAGCAATATAATATTAGTTTTAAGATTTATGCTTAAAAGATTAATAATTAGTTTTAATACAAGTTTAAAAAATTGAATTCTACTATAAATTTTTAATTATCTAAAATGAATATAACATCATTGCAATAAAATTCTTCAATGCAGCAAGTATGGTATTAAGTAACTCCGATTCCAAGCAATAATATTATGTCATTTATAAATGCAATGAATCTAGCATGTAGGTTGAGCTCGTTCTTTTTGAAAAACTCACGCTATCTGAGAAAATTTCATCATACACTCCAGTATCAATGAATTTTACATCAAAGCCTGTGGATTGTGAATGGCTACTGATTACAGCTCGTCTCCAAACTCCATTTGAATAAACCAAACAACCTGTGCCTAGGCATATCTCATGGGTTGATAATTGTTGCATCACCTGCCATTGCCATACTTATCCTTACCAATATTATTCACTTAAATATTTGTATATAACCATGTATAAAAAAATTTGGAATTTGAAAATGTTTGTAATATTATCAATTTCATATTGCTTTTTTCTTTAATAATCTTTAATTAAAAATCTCCTAATAAGAAATTAATTTCAAACTAAAATGTTTGCAGATTACTATATAAATTAAAACTTAATATGTAAGCAAAAATATATTGACTATTGAAATAATTTTGTTTTGATTAGTGTAAAACGTCGGAAATTACGTAAATTATTTAGTACACATATGCAATATATATATAAACAATTTAAAACATGCAATGTTAGATATAACATAAGGTATTTGACTATTAATATAATAAAATATATAAACATATTACATAAGTAAAAATGCAGAAATATATCAAAAATATAAATTTTTAAAATAAGATAATATCAATAAAGTTTATTACTTAAAATAACGATGTTTAAATTTTAAAATATCTAAATGCATATTACTGTAAAATTATTAAACGTTAAAAATTTTAAATACAAGAAAACTGCTAGAGTCATGGATTAATTCTACCTAAATTAATATCTATAATATTATGAATAAAATTTTCAAAAGAAACCTAATTTTAAAATGAACTTCGATTTTATTTACTACCAAATATGTAAACTACTTTTTGTATTTATTTTAATAAAAGTATTTTAATAATCAAATAATGAATATACAAGACAATAAAAATACTGAATACAATACTATAAAATGTAATACTGAATAAAAGGAAAGAAAAATACCTCATTACTTTATGAAATAAATTTCATTTAAAAGTTACAAGTCAAAATGCAAAATGGCAGGGACATCATTGCTTACAATCAATGTATAAACATATCAAGTATACTTAACACAATGTGGTAGGAGAAAAGTGAGTACAGCACAGGGAAAATATACTTTACTGATTAAGTTATTAATACCATACATCGTGCAATGGAATGCAAGAAATATTATATGATTAGAATTGTATGTAAGGATTAGTAAGAGATCATTATTTCAACTGCATACATTTTTTATATCAGTTTCTGTTAGTTGAAAAATTAGTTTGTTATTGCAATCTTGTTTATAACACTGCTAAAAATATATAACAGTGAAGATGCAATTGCAATTGTAGTAAAAATTATGTTTTTTAAAGTTATAAATATATACTTTGTTCATAACCAAATAAATTAATAATTATATAAAGAAACAGCAATGATAATATATTTTTCGTAATTTGCATAGCAAAACATATGCTATTTAAACTGTTATGAATTAATTGTGTTAAATTTATATAGCATAACAATATACTATTTTCATTTTTTTTATAAATCTTTAAAACTTAATATTTCAAAGACTGTGTCAACATAAACAATAATAATTATTACTAATGAAGAATAGATACTTTTTTATATAAATTAATTTTCAATTAATAGTTCCTAATATTGTACATAAAATTATACAATATTTCATACATAAAATTTATCATGTAATAACATTCATATTGAATGGTTAAAGTTAAGCCTATGCACCTATTATACCATAATTGCAAGTATAATTAGAAATAATATAATTATACGTTTATTAATAACATAATTAAATCTACTTGTGCAAAACATACCTTGGGATTTTTGTCGGTCATGTATGTGTCAATCATGTTTTCACATGCAGCAGCTGAAGGAAGTTGAATATAG
>NW_017100180.1:614329-617237 GCF_001263275.1 Habropoda laboriosa | reverse complement strand
CACATTACATGTTTCTTGATTGTTGATTCAAGTATTAATAATTTTTTATATTACATTTTTATTAGTAACATACTTATGTAAATATTTTATACAATTCAATTTTTTTCCAAAAACCGGAATAGTATTATATTTTTTTCCTGAGCACAAATAAAGAAAACTTGTAGAGAACAAGTAGAAATTACGTTTTGCGCAATTTTTTTAAAGTCAAATTTTTGTTATTATAACAAATTCAATATTATGCCAAATAGTTATCTCATAAATGACTTAACTTTTAGTAACTCTACTATAATAGTTTCATATGTAAAATCACAAGAACGACTGATTTATTGTATAAGAAAGCTATTGAAAAAAAAAAACCAATTATTGTGCCTTTTTATTTATAAATTGTTACTGCTTAAATTTAGGAAAAAATTTTAAAGTATGTAAATATTACCAATAATACATTTTTAAGAATTAGTTAAAGCAATTATACATAAAATAAAATACTATTTTACCTTCAATTGTAGCATTTGATTTAGTTTCTGAATTAAATGATGCAAGATTTCTTTCAACTAATGTATTAGCAACATCGTTTCCATTATTAAACAATTCTATTAAATATTTATCATCTTTTACATCGTGGAAAATACATTCGTATTTATCAGCATTGAAACAGTTATCAATTGCTTCTTTGTTTACATTAGACCAATTAAGTTCACCCTGTGGGATAATATTTAACAAGGAACATTGAACAGCTTGTTTAGCAAGATGCATTAATTTTTTTTCTACTGGATAAATTTTTTGAGGATTAACCACAGCATTGTTTCCAAAATCTATATATTGAACCAGATGACCATTTAATTCATTCAGCTCAATAATTTCTGCACGATAAAGAGCTCCATCATCAGAAAATATTGCTATTACAGGAGATCCAACCTAAAATTAATTGGTGAAAATCTATTTATCACACCTTAATTAAAATACAAAAACTTGGAAGTAATTATTTAAATTAAGCTATTACCTGTAACATGCGTGAAATTGGTTCTCTGCCAACATATATTTTTTGAATTTCATTCATCATAGTTCTAAATTCAGATTCATTATCAAGTATTTGACAATAAAAATTATTGGGATTAGTAAACCATGTAACAATCACATCTTTTTTAGTTCCAGGTATGTATGAATTTGTTGTCCATTTATCATGTAAGGATGCATAGTTGGGTTCAACTAACTGTTTTGTATTGGAGGCAATTGCTCTATTTGATATTGCATCTTCTTTTGCTTTTAATAAATCGTTATTTTCGCAAAATTCTTCATTTATAAAGGTATTTGTTGGAACACCATCAATAATTTCTTTTAATAAAACGCTATATATACCATTTTCTTCAATTACAAACTCTACTTCTAGTGTTTTTCCAGTAACTGTATCTTCAAAATTTTTAATTTTATTTTTGTCAACAATATCAGATCTAATACCGAATAATTTGCAATGCACAGCTTGTACTGGAAGTTTCAAAAATTCTTTTTGAATAGATTTAATTTTATTAAATTCAATTGTTTCGGTATTGCCGTAATCTACAAATTGTACGGTTGCACTATTTCCTTCAACAAATGTGATTATGGCTCTATACCATTTCAGATCTTCTGAATATTGAGCAATACAGTACACTCCGCATAATATTTCGGATTCCTTCATGGACTCTCCTCCACTCTCATATATTGAAGCTATGTTTTCCATTACAGTATCTAAGGCGGCATAATCAGGAGTTAACTGTACAAAAAAGTCAGACAGACTATTTGTAAAAACTACTTCACAAGTTTTTACGGCTCCAATTGTTATATTCGGAAATGGAATATGAAATTCATTTCTATTTCTCATAGGACTATATCTCCGAGGTTCTCCATCGGAGGTAGAATTTATGGTATTTAACTAAAATAAAAAATAATTCAATCATTGACTATAAAAGTAGTCCTTCATGATTAATATGAGTATAAATAATAAAAATTAGTATTTTGCAAATTACAAACTATTAATAGAATACGTAGAATTTAACTATACGTGTAATATTAATTTCGTTATGATGCAATGCGAAAAAATCTATTTAAAAAAGATATTGTACAATAACATAATTTATAATTAAGTAAAACGAAACACGAATATAATGTGAGTACACTTTACCCTGTTTTGTGTAAGCCTATATCCTTGTCCTTTTCTTTCTCTGAATCTGTTATTTCCATGATAAGAATCACCTATGAATAATTAGCATACTTTTTAAATGTGTCAAACCAATAAAAATACTTAAGTAGAACATTTTTCAAATTTCATTTGAAATTTGTTATAAAAATCTATAAAGAACTTACTATTTACTCTTCCACCTTTAAAACTCCCATCACTATCTCTGTCACTGAATTTATTACTTTGCACTCTTCCAGAAATTCCTTCACGTCTAGAGTAACCACCACGAGTAGCGCTACCTCTTCCACGTCTACTACTACCTCTAGATGATGTATCAGAATCTTTGTCACTCCAACTTTTATCAGAAGAATGACTTTTAGGTGTGAATCCTGATGTTTTATTTCTGCCACCTCTCGTACCTTTTCCACTTTTAAATGAATCATTATATTCGTTTTTGTTACTCCATTTATCTTTTGTGTTACTCCTATTGTTAGAAAAGTCATCTCTATTAAATCTTTCACTTCGTGAGTCGTTACGATGAAAATTACTTTTTTCATTTCTATTTTCATGTAGTTTTCCTTCATTTGATTCATCTTTCCAAGTTTTAAACTTGCTCTTTTCTTGAATAGTGTTACTATTCTGTGCTTGATGCCATGAATCTATCTGTTTCTTTTTATGCCATTTACTTGTATTTTCACTAAAATATAAATATAAATTTAAAACATAAAAATAAATTAAAATTAAAAATAAATT
>NW_017100180.1:612125-613700 GCF_001263275.1 Habropoda laboriosa | reverse complement strand
TTAAGTTTTGAAGTAATTTTTGTAGAATGTTGACTATCCATAGTTTGATAATTTGATGATTCACTTATTTTTTTTTCATTTCCAATTATATGCAACATTTGAGATTTAATATTTTCCAATTTTTCTGGTTCATATAAGTCTACTACTATACCATCTATATTTACGTCTATCACTCTTAAACGTAAACGTTTTTCCAAAATTAATAATTCAAACTGATTATGAACTTCTTGAGTAGATGGCAAAAGTTCCCAACCATTTAAAATACATTTTATAGCTTGGGCTTGCAACTTTTTTACTAAATCATCGTGAATTAATCGAAGAGACATTAAAGTTACAGTTTCTTCATTACCATAATCAACATATAAGACTTTTATGTTATCTGCATTTATGGCCAGAATTTGTGCCCTATACCTAATAAATATAAAAGTAATCAATATAATATTGTGAAAAATAATCACGTATATTAATATACATTGCTTTACCATGTATTTAACTAACCATTGATTATCATATAAAGCAGCACAAGGAAGACCAATTTTTAGTTGTGCTAGGTTTAAAGTGGGTGCAGTTGTACAAAATTCTGCTAAATTACTCATTATTAATTCAAGAGATTCATTACTACTGTCCAATTGTACAAAAAATTTTTTACAAGATTCTACAAATGAAACATGTATAATTTCTTCCATATTTTTTGATAATTTTCTTGGTTCCTGGTATGCAAATGATGATGTTATAGGTGCTATTGTAACTGGAGCTGGAGAAGCTTGTCTAAGAATATCTTTTATATTTTTTCCATCATCATATAAGTCTCCATATTGTACCAAAGGTGGTCCTTCTGGTGGACGAACATGTAAAACAAGTAGTTTTCCTGATACTATTTGCTTGAAGTATCTTTTCATTTCATCTGTGACATTTAATTCATGTACACCACTTAATGTAAATCGAATAGACAGTACTTTAGGACTAATAAAATGTGATGGCAATTGGAAAATATCTGTATATGGTAACACTTCTGTATGACCAAAATCAACATAATAAAGTTTACACTTATTTTCCATAACAGACATTACAACAGCTCTACATAACACTTTATCTTGTGTATAACGACCTAGGCATACTGATCCAGGTAAAGGGGGTTCTTGTAGTGGCTCTATAGGATGGCTGTTGATATCTCTCATGAGCATGCTTAATATTTGAGATGTACTTTGAAGCTGCACAGAAAACTTATGTGGACCATCTTCTACAAAAGACACATATACATCATGTTTTGATGGTACATCTAAAACACGAGATTTAAATACAAGTGCTTCCTGAACAGAGGTTTGCATCATATGCTTCTGCTGAGCTGCACAACATAGAGGAACATTTCTTTGAAATCCATGCATTTCATTTCCATCACAATGCACTGGATTCATATTTTGCATAGATACTGTTGTACAGTTATTAGTAATAAGACGTTTGCTTGGTTGCCGATATATTGGCACTTGAGGCTGTTGTACACACTTTGGCCTATAAAAATATATGAAAATTATAGTAAAAATAATATTTAAAATATTTTTTCATATTAATATATTC
>NW_017100180.1:610043-611553 GCF_001263275.1 Habropoda laboriosa | reverse complement strand
AAACTAGAATATTTTAGCTTGAAAAAAGTATATATATACTTTGCAGAAAAATTCAGAAGTTGACTAATATTTGATTACTATTTAAGAGAAATACCTGTGGATACCAAAATAAAATAAATACCTAAACATTTCTTGCAATGTTGTTCTTATTGCCATGTGTCTATTTATCAACAGTTCACTAAAGTCTTCATTATTATACCACAGTTTTATGAAACGATGATTATTGACCACAGTATGAATTAAGACTTTATATTCGTTGTACCATAGAGTCTTTTTAATTGATTCAATTATTTTATTTTCCCAAGTGCCATTTACAGGTAACACATTCATTAATGTAAAGTCAAATGCCACAGGTGGAAAGGATTGTAAAGACTCAGATCCAGGTATATTTTCAAGCAAATGAATCTCTTGGGGTGATAACACTTCAACATTGCCATAATCAATAAATTGCAAAACTACCATACCATCAGCACGTATGTTAATTACTTTAGCTCGATAATATCCATCATTTTGAAATCTAGCACAACAAAGAGCATTTATATGTAAATTAGCTGCCTGTGGTCCAATGCAGCCTTGACTTCTAGCAAATTGTTCAACTAAAGGTAAAATCATGCGTTCTACACATGTTGCAGAATTCTTGTCCACTTGACCCCAAATTTTGAGGAATGCATCCTCTGCTTCGACATGGGTCACAAAAATTATTAACTCTGTGCTTTGTTGTATGCTCATTGCGTTATATAATATGTGTCTTCTTATATGAAACACTAATCTCTATTTTACTACATAGATGAACTTGCAATCTGGAACACCAAGCTTTTGTTAGATACCACGCAAGTATTTTTGTTCAATCCTAACCGTTAACCAAAACTGGGCCACCTTAGCCGCGATTTATCAAATAATGCGACCGGAAGAACATGCGCTTACAGTTCTTTCTATTTTGATACACTCTATCTTAATTACATTATTTTACATTTGTTCCATTCTAATAATAGGCGTTATAAACAAATTCTATTATTTTTATCGTATTGTATCAAAATGTATCACGTAACTGTTTCATACTTTGCTAACGAAAATTATTTGATTGCTTAATCATTTGAATGTAATACAATGTGTTTACAACAAGAAATTTTACAGAATTTTTCTTAATAAACACTACCTCTTATTTTGTTTGGAATACTAAATGCGTACATTAGATATATTAGCTGAAAATGTACATACCTAAATCCAATATTCTTTACATGATACTGCGTATAAAAAAAATGTATGTCAACGTTGCAACTAGAAGTAACACAAAACTTATAAATAGTGCATCAAACACATTTCTTTTAATTCATTTCATTAGTAGTTAGTGAACTAATACTTTTTCTACAATACTCCTTTTTTGTAAATAATATTGGAATCTGGCGGTTGACCGGCTTTTTATCACCTACATGGAAGTTTCTTTGATCATAGTTTTGACATATTTTAATGGCGCGTAAATTTAATTTTTACATTTCAGAAAATATTTTTT
>NW_017100180.1:586886-609575 GCF_001263275.1 Habropoda laboriosa | reverse complement strand
AGATAAAATAAATTTTCCTTTTCTAGTATAGTTTTATTTGTTTATCATTTTTAGATAGTTTTAACCAAAACTTTAAAGTTTTTTGGCAACCTAATTGGAAGTATTTATATTTAGTCCTTAAATAACATATGCTGCTTATCTGTTAGGTACAAATCAAATTGACATTGATTCATATATTAATAACAATATACATAAGATAAACAGCAATGTATTAATTATATGATCGACATTATGTTGATATAAACATACTAAATATTAATAATTAAAGGTATTAAAATGCTTCGCAATGAATCGAAGAATTTGGCCACACATAGAAACAATAAAGAATATTTCAATATTAAATGTATGCTATATGCAAAGATTCCTTTAAATAATTTTGATTTTATTTTTTAAAATTGATTGGAAAACTTTTGGTTGTTGTAAATTCTCGGCATACTTTACTTAAGAAGGAAACGCTTTCTACATCTGAACATGCTAAAATGCACGTACTTCAGATTACATTAGTTGCTTCTGCAGTTTTGGCAATCTATTCCTCCTGTGATGAGATCGACTTGCACTGCGACGCGAGCCCACTACGTGTTGATGCGACATTATAACAGAGAAAAGCAGTTAGAAAATTCATCCAATTTTTTATTTTCTAAAAAAGAACGAGTGAAACAGAGTTAAAGTATCATAGCTCCAAATTAGAAACACTTGCATTACGTCAGACCTACGTTTCTTTATAAGTTAAAAATCATAATAGGTTGCCAATCATTTACTTTAATGTTAAATAAAAAGGGAAATAAACTCTTGAATCACTCGTTATGCTTTACAGTTTCAAAGTTATGAATAAATTTTTGACTATCAAATTAATGCAAGGATGATAAACACAGATGCTCTTAGTCATTATTTGAATACTTTAGGATTTGCACATAATAGATTTGAGTGAAACTTCATATTAAATGATAAGGCAATTACTGATTTACTTAAGAAAATTGTAATGTTAGAAGAGAAATTTGATGAGGTGCACAGTAGTATGATTTATCCAAAAATGAATGATTCTGTTGTATTTTACTTAAAAAGGTAAAATTAAATATAATACTATCAATGTTAATATTTCTAAAAATATTATACATAAGTAATGGATCCTGCATTTACAGTAAAAATTAAAGGACTAAAGATGTGAAAGAAAGTATCTAACACACATTTCATTTCCATTTTTAACATGAAAGATTGAAGATTTTTGTATAACATGCCTAAAAAGAATTACACTTTAATTATATGTATTAATTTTTTTTTTTCGTTGAGAGATCATCATATATTTTCAATTATGGGTTTTTGGAATTTGTGAAAACATTGAAATAAATATTTCCAATCAGTTTTTTAATGTTTGTAGTCTCTCTTTACATTTAATTTTCAAGTAGTATGAATGCAAAAACTGTTTGGCAGAAAATAATTCTTTATTACTAGAATTAATAGAATTATTACTACTATAGTAAAACTATTTGCCATGAAATACTAATATGATTTTTTTACAAATACTGAATGTACTTTTAACAATATTGACAATTCCATAAAGGAAAATCATGTTATTACTTGGCATGTATTAATTTAAAAAATACTGATAATTACAAATGTGAAAAAACGGCAGTGCGCCAGTTATGCCGAGCATGTAAGCTGAGAAATATTGTTAAATTTTAAATATATTACATTTTACACATATTGTATTATTTTTTTTTTTTTGTTTAAGAAATTCCTAATTATTCTCAGTAACTAAAGTTGAATTTTATAACATAATCTATAATAGTAACAGTACATAAATCTGAATTAAGTAGAATCAATATTCAAGCACAGGGATATGGAATGATATTTCTTTTCTGCAGAACATTTCTTAAGAAAATGGTAAAAAGTGGAAAATTACAAATATACTAATTGCACATTTATAAAGCCTGAACATTGGTAATATGCAAGAGAATACTTAAAATAATCATTTACTGAACATTTAGTTGTGAAAGACTTAATTGTACTTAATTGTTTTGTTTTTAATAAGCATCACAGAGCAATGTACAGATTGCATATCAGTACATTACATATATAAACATTCTATATCTTTGAACATGTATACGCGTTTATTATACTATATTTCTCACTTAATGGGATGTCACATTTATTTTAATAAAATTAAGCTTTTTAAAAATGATCTTCATTTGATGAATAGGAATTGTTAGATGTTTATAGTCATTATAATGTAGGATGAGTGGAAGGTGATTCATTTTCTTCATCTTCCTCTAATTCATCATCTGTATCTGAGGATAAATGTTCTCTCAGAACTAAGGAACGCATTTGTTCTAATACCTGATGCAAAGAGTTTCTTTGTTCCATTCTGTCATTTAGAGGTGTAGCATCACCACTTGCTGTTCCACCAGCTGGTGTTTGTGGTGTATTACTTGGAGGTACTGGAGTATTTGTACCATCTCCCGTACCTTTGAATATAAAAGTATATTACCTAAATGCATAATAATGATAAGACATCATGCAGTTATTAGAAGTGATACTAAAACCTCAACAGACAAATATATTTACTAAGAGTTATACCCATATCATCACTTGCAGGACTAGCTGGCCTTTCTGCTCCCCTTACTTCTCTAATAATTTCTTCATCCTGACTGTTTAATCTTAAACCTGCAACTCCTTTCTTGGGTACATTATATAAATCTCGTTTAATTTTTCTTCGCCTAGAAGGATCATTCCTACGTAATTGAAGCATGGAACCAAAATCGGCAATATAAAGAAATCCTGCGATTAATAATTCACAATTCCGTTTGCCTTGTTTATATGCAGTTTCTAATTCGTGACTCGTACGTTGATCATATTGCCACCAACCTGCAACAATGTAATTCAAAATTACACAAGTTATGTTTTTCATAGTATAGAAGTATTAACAAAAATTGCAAATAAATTATGTAAACAAGTGCTAAGTGTTTTAGTTAGGGTATTTATAAAGAAAAATAACTTATATTCTGAAATACAGAAGTTTTATTACAAATATACATTCTAATAATCTTATTTTTTTTATAACAAAATAGTAGAAACTAATATTTTGTCATACAATATCTTACATGGAAATTTATGTTTTGCATAATACTATACATAATTTTAAAAACTGTTGAATGAGGTATAAGTAAAATAAAAAATACTGTATGTCAGTCACATATGAAAGATGTGATTGAGTTGCTGTATTCCTGAGACACCTTTGCAAGGTTCAGATTTTTTATCTCGCTTAATATTACGTTTATAATATGGTTGATGTTTTCTATACTGACATTTATTTTTAAAATCAACTACATAAAGCATGCCGCAAATCAAAATTTCGCATTCGGTGCTACCTAGGTTGTAAACAGTCTCCAAATCCTGGTTGGTCCTTGAATCATATTTCCACCAACCTATGAAGGGGTAGGATATAAACTTCTCTTTACTTCATCACATGTTTTTAACAAATAATGAAGTTATTTACTTTTTACTTTCAATGTATTAGTATAATCAATTTTTGTTTATAATTTACAACATATATTACCTTATTATTTTAAGAAATTTACACAAAAAAAGATACTGTACCATTTCTTCCTTCGTAAAACCATTGATACTCTTCCTCAAAATGTTCTGATTCCTTTTGCGCTTCATCTACTTCCACCAGTTGTGGCCTATTGAGAAAATCAGGAGGAATCTCTTGACGACACATAGGACATCTTTTACTTTGATTTGCAACTCCTTTGACGCATAGGTAACAATATATATGATTGCAAGGTAATCTTGCAGGATATATACATGGTTGAAGACAGACTGCACATTCTAATACAGTTGATGAAGCTAGTAAAACAAAATTAACAACTTTGCCTATTATTTTATATAATCTTGATAAAGATATAATAGATTTTAGCAAGTAAAATAAAAACAATCGTCTTTTAAATAATTGCAAAAATTTCTTAAACACATACAATCGAGATATGATTTTAAATCGGACGAAATATTTTGAATTAATTGTCATTAAATTGAAGAATAAGAAATTATATGTATTAACAGGAGTGATAACTGAAATAAACTTGCGATAAAAATGCGTCTTATAACACTCAAAATTCTTTCAAGTGCGTACCTTCCTTTTCGTCAGTTTCTTTTTCTTTGTCATTGAGCGTGCTACTTGTTTCCTCTTGTGAATTGAGTTTCGCTTGAGCCATAATTCTAATCAAAGCTTAATTTTTCATTGAGCAAAATTAAAGATTTCGTAAATAGTAAAACGCGTCATACCAGTAAAACTAACAGAATGTCGACCGTACGCCATCTTCGTTGTTTATGATACATCAGGGGTTCTAAATTCTGAGAATAACTGAACTGGTGAATGAGAACCCTTTAAATTCATTACTTATTTCGTAATATGAGGCGTGTGAATTTGAAAAACATCGTAAGATTTGAAGGCATATTCAAAAATTAAAAAGAAACTAGTTATAGAAGCTTATGAATTTTTATTTATTACTAACAAGAAAGAAATGTTCAATTGAAAGAAAAGTTTCGCGGGATCGCCATACTTGGCAGGATAGATGGCGTGCGTTGTATTAAAAGAAAATTATTGTAACGAAATTAAAGCATAAGTTTTGTACATATTTAGCAAATAAATGTTTTCTTCCAAGATTGCAGTTATTTTATTGTCAAATCTCAAGCATCTATAAGCATCACTTAAAGATTATTTTTGTGTATAAGATAATCAATAATGTGAAAATAATTGTTACATGCAAATACTATGGTTGGATTTTAATAAATGTAGAAAAATCCTAATTGCTAACAATTATTATTATAAAATAAATATTGATTTTTACAAGACAGAATATGTATATTGTTTTATATTTATTACTCCTCTTAAATAAGGCATTTTTAGCCTTTTTTTTTTAAATACACGAGTAATCATAATGGAAAATAAAATAAAAAACATGGATCATGCTGCACGTTGCAGCATGCAAATAAGCATATTTGATTTTTATTGAATGATGGATTTAAAATAACAAATATGTGTCTAAAACCAATCTCAGTATAAATATACATCTATATACAAAACGTATGGCTTAGATCTTAAATAAAGTTATAGTACAATGTACAATTTCTAGTTTGTGTGTTAGACATCATAAAATACTGTTAATTATTATTTAAGGAATAGTTATGGATTATAGTAGATTAATTAATTTATAAATCATTATCAAGCCTGGTTTTATGAAATATTTGGCAGTTTCTTGGTTTTCATAAATCGTAGGTACAAAGTACAACAACCCTATTACCTCATTGTTTTAATATTATGTACACTATCTATTATTAACTTATTATCGCGAAAGTTAAATGTCGTTCATGAAGTACATAGGAAAAAAAGCTTGGACTCATACTGCTGTATTTTATATTATCTGGTGAAAGTACCCAATACACCGGTTAGTATCACAGCTACTCTCTGCTCTTTCGGCTTCAATGCAATTACTAATTAAACAATCCTACGCGTGGGCTATAACTCATTCGGTATACGTGTGTTGTTGTAGTGAATTAGGAAAAAAGAAAAAGAGAATAGTTTGTGACGCGTATTTAACATTATGCGACGTGTTGACTACAGTGACGTAGGAAACTTAAGTTTCTGCAACGTACTGTAACCGAACGCACAATAAACTGTGCACGGCGAGAACTAGATTTTCGTATCACTCATTGACATGTATCATCAATGAGCAGAGGAAATCCTTTGGTCCAACACATACATTCTCCTCGATAAATCACTACTAATTCATCTGGAGATCATACGCCTGTTTGATCCGAACTTGTGCGAATTTATTCGCGCATTTAGGAATTATAATCACCTTTAAATAACAACTGTAAATGTAGATTATATTTTTACATCTAATTATGTCGTGTCTTCATCAATTTCTTGCGACACCGCATATCATGATATTTGGCAACGCTCCACGACGTTTACGCCATGCACCTAGAGATTGTGCGTGCGCCTGTAACGTTCTACACCACCTCTTTGTTCTGGCCCCATCTTCGGCCTGTAATAAAATATGATATTTTGAAAGAAAAAATGAAAAAGGAAAAAATATTATTGAAAGAAAAAAAGATATGTATATATAGTGTCCATAAAAATTACGGGAATATCAAAACATAAGAAAAATAATAGAAAATTGATGTTATTATGTATACAAATAGCAATGTTCATAGATAAGGAAATTAGTTACCTTAAATATAAAAGTTTCCTTGGATGATAATTCCTGAATTTCAAAATAATCTTCAAGATCTGTTTCACAGCATACTATACACTTGTCAAGATATAACGGTTCCTAAAATAGATCAAATTTCGTACCACGATAAACAGTTAAGAAATTATATTAATTTAATTCAAACATAAGAACATAACTTACGCGTAATAAAGAATATCGTCCAAGTTTTTCTTTTACCAACAAGAGGGTAGCCTCTTTGATACCAATGTGTCTTGGAAAGAGAGAGTCGTCGTGAAATTCAAGGTCCTCTGCATTTGGCTGTAAGAAGAAATTTTTGTTATTATAAAAACAGTTGTAAATTATAAATTTTAAATACTGTCAAATATAATTATAAAAAATAAAAAAGAACAAATTATTCACCTTGCCATTAGTAACCAACATGGCAGTTACAGGGGCAAGCTTGACAGTTCGTCCGCGTCTCCAATTGTTATCTGTTGGCTGTGCAACTAAAAGACGTCCTTCTAGCACAAATTTTGCTTCTTCGTGGGCCCATTCTAATACCTCCACGGCCATCTATTATTTAATGAGCACACGTTGTTAAATTCTAGAATTCTTTGTACTATATAATATCGTTTAACATTAATATTTAAAACTCGTTTAGAAATATTCTTTGAAACATGTATTTCTATATTACCTTTCTTAACTTTATATTCACCATGTCTTGTTCGCCGATGGGTCGCCTACCGTTTTGAATAATCGAAATTCTTCTCCACAGTTTCGTCGAAGTTACATCCTTTGCTTCCTAATATTTCGTTATTAAATTGTTCGATTATATACAGAATATTCACATGCACAATACAGTTTCAAAATGAACTTTATAATAGTTTATAAAGTACATTATAGTATTAACTTTATAACGTAAGTGGTATATTTACAGCATTCATATGTTCTAAGTGCAATTCTATGTTGGCCTGAGCTTGTTTCAATCTTTCTTTAGCTTCTTGAATATCTGGTCGTACGGAAGGCGTAGCTTTCAGTAACCGAGCCAACAGAAGAGGATACTTTGTCACTCTTTGTACGGGAACCTTCGAGAGAATTAATATTTATAATACAGTTTCGTATACATTTCGTAGTACATCTAATATTAAAACGATGATATGTTAATTTTACTTCGTTCTTACCATTAAGAAAGAATTTAAGTTCATTCTACGTAAAACAGTGTTTTCCATTTGTGAAACCTTCAAAAATATTCGCAGCAACTCTTTCTCTTTCTCTAAATTCTGCAACAATAAACTGGCACTTCCTTGACGGGTACAGTAGCTTTCAAACGCGTGTAACATCCGCTCAGACTCGAGGAAAATCTTTCCTACGTCGACCGTTAAAAGATCCTCGTCCCCGGATTCCTGTGAATCGTTGAAAAAATTTGTTAAACAACGATCATAGTATCAATTCGAAGCTTGTTCATATATTTACATTGAACGATGTTACGAGAACAATTACTGAAATATTTTCATATCTATGAAATTATAAATTGTGAAAACATCGTTAGTTTCTGAAATTACTCAAAGTCACAAAATTATTGTTTATTTACCTGAGCAAATTCCACGGCGTCCTTCAGTTTTTCTGCGAGTACAACGTTGTGTTCCAGAAGTTCTTCCACGTTGAGAAAGATCGCTGTGAGCTGTTCCGAAGTGAGGAGGCCAGCCCTCAGCATAGGTCTGTGGAATTCTTCAAGAATAATTTGTAGATCTCTTCCATACTTCTGTTCAGTTTCTACGATTTCCGTAATTATCTCTTTGCGTTCTACTCTCTTCTTGGAGCATTTTCTGCATACGAAGGGCGCGTACACTACACCACTGGAAAATATCACAATAATCGTTAGAAATCATTTAGTAAATATTATAAATCTTTTTATGCACAGTTTCAATTGCAAAAATTTTACGCTGTATTTAAAAAATAGTAAATCTTTCTAAAAGTAAAATAGTAATTTAGTAAAAATATTAAATTACGATAATGATCTATAGTCAAGAGACTAAGATCGAAGTATTTTCCTCGATACATCACGAAACTGGAAATATGAAATTTCCCCTCGTGTTTTCTTCAGTGTTTTCATTTTCCATATGATCTTTTTATCGAACGGGCACTAATCTTATTATAGCATAATCGTTCACCTGTCCGTTATTAGAGGATCCAAACGTTGTTCGCAGTCTTCGCAGAGCTTTGAATCACCGGAAATCACTTGTGGGATTCCACTGAGGAGACTTCCTGGTCCCGAAGAGACATTTCCTGCTCTCCAACGTCTCGGCACGCCCCGAGTGCTGCTGGCCTGACTGCTTTCTGATCCTACTCCGCTATCAGTTCTTTCTATATCTACAGCCCTTACCTGTAAAAAGCATCGCTATTACAATTCGCATCACGATTGTTTTTACATCCTTATCGGATCTATTGTTACATATGTTACGCACGTTGTTATCGTGCTTACGCTGCAATAATTACTGGAACCACAATTTTCACGTTGTTGAAAGTAAAACACGACCCTTTGAAAAATTCTTAATTAAAAAAATACAATGGCGTATACGATAATTAGTGGAACCGTAAATTTGACGTTATTGAAAGAAAAACACGACTCGTCGTAAAAATTCGTAATAGAGAAAATACAATGGCAATTATGGTAAATACATAGTTCTACTGTAAAAGAAATTTTATTACTCTTCGTCAATGTTGAGTACTATTGTGTGGAATGTTCAACGGGCAAATTATGCGATTGTTACATTTTTGTTACGTTTGAATACATTAATTAATAAATTTGTGCAGCAGAAGATTAAATTTGTTTAACTCCTACATGTACTGAAGATTGATATAAATTATTTCTCTTCATAATGTATAACGAGCATTAATACGAAAATAATCGAGTAACAAAAAGTACTAAAATTAGCAATATTTTCAATCAAATATAAATAACATTTACTGTGTAAAATGCAATTTCTTTTAACGAGTTGTTCCAATAATTAAGTTTTAAAAAATCAGAAGTACGAACCTTTAAAAATGTACTGTTAAATAAAATGTGAAATACTACAACGATTAAACACTACACAAATATAGATCTTTTTTACGTTTAACTCTTGTTAACGAGTGATAAATGAAAATTCCTATCTGTACAAGAAATCTTGTCCACAGAAACGCGACATTACTAAAATTAATACGTAACATTAAACGCATACTTGAATTAAAACTCACTTTTGATGTTTCCGATGAACTGGTCAGAATAATATTGCATTCCTCGCTGCTATCAGAAACGTTCGATATCTGCGAGCTTTTCGAGCTGAGATCGCCAAGGCTGGTCTCTTTTTGCTCGTACAACGCTTCCAGATCTCCCTCGGTATCTTCTTCGTCCTCGTCGTCGTCCTCGTCGTCGTCTTCTTCCTCGATCGATATCGCTCGATCCTTCGAGTCCACCAAAAAGTTGAGCAACTCGAATTTGCTCGAGATGTTCTCCTCTTCCGGCGACGCGGACATTTTCTTGTAGAAATCCTCCGGACTCTTGGACAGATACGTCTCCGTAAGATCCTCGGTGTTGGACTTTTTGAAAACATCGTTCGTCAAGTAAGATCCGAGGAACTGATCGGAATTGCTCTTCCTGTAGTAATCGATGTCACCGAAATATATTCTGTCCTTTATGTAATCCTCAGCTGGCGGCGGGCTCAGCGGCAGAGGCGGAGGTTCATCGGGAATCTCTTCGTAAATTGGCTCTTTGATTACCTCGTAAGGATTCTCCTCCAAGAAAAGATTCGTCGAGATGAAGTCGCCCTCCGAATTTAAGCTGGACGCCCTCGAGTAATTCGCCTCGAGAGTCGACTCGGAACTCTCGTACTCCTTGCTCTTCAACAGACTCTGCTTCAGTATCTTCAGAATAGCCTCGCCGCTGTCCTCGTCGAGGATCTCCCCGTTCTCCCGAGCCTTCCTCAGGGAATCTTCTAACAGCTTCGAGATCAACGCCTCCTTAGACAATCCTGTAAGCTTCTGCGAACTTTCCCCTTCCTTCTGATGAGCTTTCTGCTCTCCTCGTGCAGCTCGTTCGTTCGTTAAGTAGAACTTCGCGTTTTTCTCCACAACGGAAGATTTACCTTCGACAGTTTGTTTCGTTTGTTTGTCAGCGTCCACCAACGCCTCTGGAGTATTCGAGATCGTTTTATCCCCGGACGAAGCCTCGCTGCTCGCTCGAGAATGCTCCATCTCTTCGCTAGACTCAGCTTCGATCGTTTTCTTCGACTTTGCGTCTTCCTTCCCAGTCTCGACCACGATGTTCGATTTGTAGTTGTCCAAGATGACGAGCGTACGATTTTCCCCGGAGCTCTTTATTCGAGGTGGATTCTCCGAATTCACCGAGATCACCGTGGGATTGTAAACGCTGTCCTCTCCGCCAACGCTGATCGTCACTTTGTTGTCCGGCGATGTTTCAGCAGTCGGTGTTGTGTCTCCGTTAATTAAAATCGACGTTCTTCTTGATCCGTTGCTACCCGGACCTATTTGCAATCGATGAACAAGAGGAGATGCTCGAGGACTGACCGTAATTTTGTACACGTTGGTTTCCGTGCTGGTCGATCCAATTTCGACTTTCGAGGATCCATAGGTATCAGACGTGCTCCATGTAGTTTTCAACACGGGACTGTTTCGTTCTGATTCGGAATGATCCATGATTTTCGGCTTCACGTCGGGATCGTTGATCTTGTAACGATGTTTCTGTTTACCAGGCGGAGGAGACCAACTGGTTGGTCTCATTCCTCGGAAATGATGGTTGATTCCTTTGAAATTACTCTGAATATCTGTCGCAACGTCTGTTTGCGGTTTAATTATACTTTGTGCAAGAACCTCCTCGATCTCTTTGACATTCGGTAATTCAGGCTGATATTCGATTTTCACCGAATCGGTGTCTTCCTTAGAATCCACGTTCTCCATGGATTCTCTGGTGAATTCGATCGAATCCTCTCGTTCAATCGTCGTTTGGTCGTTCGAGTCTAACGGGGATGGCATTTCTTTCATCTTTCTGCAGAAACTTAGACGCATGGTGTCCGTAAAAAGTACATCGCCAGCTGACACTTCTGGTCGATTGAACGATCGTTCGCTTTGACTGCGCGATAAAGACGATCTTTTCGAGGTCTCTGTGAATGTATTGGAAATTTTACGTAATCGCTTATTAACAAACGTGACAATCAAGATTTACCGATGTACTCTGATGTATCATTGAAACATTTCAAATATTCTTTGCTGTTCCATAATTCGTAAATTTTTAATAAAAAATGAGATATAAAAATGCTTATTTATAATTTCAAATAAACGAAGTGTATTTAACTGTATTTTTTATGAATGAAAGTATGGATAAGAGTCAATGTGTAACAATAAAATGTATCGTTAGCGTTAAATTACGATGGCAAAAGAGAGCATGCGAAAGGATTAAACGATAAGAATAAAACAGCTTGAAGGTGAGAAGAAGTGAAAAAAGAATCTTATAAAATCCAACGTGGAAATGTGGAAATAAACGAACAAGGCGGATCGGAAGGATAATAATTTTACTTTTGATAGCAATTTATGAACGGAAAAACGAGCAAACTTATTACACGATATACGTATATAAGCGTGATTATTGTACAAGGTATAATCACATGCAAGAGTAAGGCCGTGAATGGCCATGAAAAGAAGAGAAAACGCGTGAGATATCTAAAAAGCATAATTACACGCTCGTGATACCCAGAGAAAGGGGAGCTCTGTGAATCATCTAATGATTTATAGTTTTTAGACGAGGTAACTTTTCACGAAATTATCATTGTTGATAAATATCTTACTATAGATCGAAGACTGCTTAAAAAACAAAAAAAAAATGAGCGATCATATTAACGAGTAACACGAGTCTACATCTTCTGAAATGAAACTATAAATATTTCTGTTTTCGACGGTTTCGAGAATTCTTTACGATCACGAAAGCTTTACCCTTATTTATTACATCGTAAATGAAAAATGCTTGAAAATTATAATTTAACAATACCTTCGAATGTATTAACAGCGTAGAAAGTAATCTTGGAAGGACTGAAGCAATCTTTCTTCTGTTAAACATCTTTTGCAACTAAACGACCATAACAGAAAGGTAATAAAACTAGAAAGGAAGGGTGTAATTGGTGTTTGTGCAAAAAGAAGCAATCATAGAAGCCAGTAATTAAGAAGACGAAGAGGATTCAAACATACGATGACTAATGGACATGTAGCAACACGTATTTTGTTGGTGACGTGCTAAACTCTGATATCTATCGAAGAAATCTTGTCGTTCTCTTGCATACAAAAACACGGATACCTTCGACACTCCCCTCACTTCAACATGATCTAAACATCCGTATGACCATCTAGTTAATCCCTTGATTTATAACAACGAGCCACATCTGTGGTGCAGATTATGGTCAAGACGTGACAAAGGAAGAATTGTATTTCTGCAATATTTTCACTTGTTTTTATTTAACACTGTATTAAAAAACAGCGAATAACCAAAATTAAGGGGGTATTCTGGTCTAGAAGCGTCGAAACATCGATTCTTCGTTGTTTCTAGCCTTGAAAATATATTCCCCAAGTGTTTCTTCGAAATTCAAAAGAATAACGAAGTTACAGAGGTTCAACGTAAGGATCTAAGGGATCAAAATCGCATATTTGAATTTAAATTTCACTAAACAGCATCGAGAAGATAAATATGGGAAATTATGAAAAAAAAACTCGTACCTTCTGACTTCAGTATCAAGTCTTTCTCGTCAACAACAAGGCCTGGAATACGATCCTTGCGTTTCTCGATCTCGATCTGCAATTGGGCGTCCTCCTCCATTCTAGCCGCGTGCTCCTTCTCTATCCTCTTCCTCTCCTCGTTTTCTTCCCTGGTGTTCTCGCGTTTCGATGAGTGAACAGTTTCTTCGGCGAAGTTTCGCGGAACGATATCTTCGTTCTGCCGCGATATCTCGACGTTCTCTCTCTTCTTCGTAAAAACACGCTCCGCATTGCCCGCGGTAACGAACTTATCTACCTTAATTCCGTCAACGTTAACGGGGTTTTGGCACAGATCTTGCGAAACTCTCGGCTCCTTCGGCCGAATTCTGTCCACCTTCGGATCCCTGATATTCGGAATCGTGATGAAGTTGTACTTCTCTCTTTGATCGTGCGACGCGGTTACTGGCTCGTCTTCTTCCTCTTCCTCGTCGTCCTCTTCCTCCTCCTCTGACTCGTCGTTACTCCGACGTTCACCAGCTGTGGAGCAATTCCCGATCCTAGCGATCCTGTTCCACGACAATCGTGTCACTTCCGACGGCTTTTCGGGAGCGAATATAACGTTGTCGACGTTGAACAAGACGTTCTTCCTTCTGCTCTCGAGCACCTTCCCCCGCTTCAGAATACTCTTCAGCGTTTGTTTGGCTTCCTTCAGCCTTCTCGGTGGCCGCTTCGGTGAAACCTTTGGTATGGGAATCCTCGTGACCGGCGGTACCTCTTCGTCGTCCGAGATCTCTCGCGGCTCGTTGAACACCCTGATTCTCTGACCACCGATCGCGGCCACTGCGCTTCTGTTCGGTATCCTCTCGATCGATTTCACTTTTGAGGGGTCGAACAGACTGGAAAGTGGCCTGGAATCGTCCTGTTCGAGGGCGTTGTCCGACAGATCGTCGCTCAGATCGTCCTCGTCCTTTTGTTTCTTCAGAAGAAGATACGGATTAACGTCGCACTCGAGGATACTCTTTCTCGAGTCACCGACACTCGACGGTCTCTCCTTCCAGTCATCTTGCTGGTTCCCGGTTTTCGTCTGACTTGTGTCCACCGTTTTCACCAACGCACAATCCTGCCAGTCCGTCCTGGCGCCTTTTACCTTCTTCGGGATCCGAAGCATCCTGGTCGGCGTCGACGAAGCTGATTGACTTCGCGGATCTGTCAACGGCTGCGCCTCCTCCAGCCATTCGTCGGTGGATGCACCAGTGAAGTTCGCTCGTTGTTTGCGTCCCGTTTCCTCGTAGCTCGTTGCTGCCGCCTCTTTGTCGAACCATTCGGATCTCGAGGACGTACCTTCGATCGAGCCCTTTCGCTCTTTCGTGTTCCGTGCGACGCTCTGGCTCCGGGAATCTCGTTGAGATAATGGCCGGTGCGGTGAAATACTGCGAGCCCGCGTCCTCGGTTCCACCAAACGATTCCGACGCATCTGATCGTAGGGATCGTCTATTGATGACCTCAGCACACCTATCGATTTTTCATTCAGTTCACCGAGGATCGGGACCCGTTTGTTCGCGTTACTTTCATTCGCCAAATTCTGTTTTATTTTATTTTACCGTGGATTTTCTGAATCGTACAATATAAATTTTAGGCGTACCTTTTTATCGTATTATAATTTTACCATTGCCTGGTATTCTACAAAATACAACAATTTTTACAAATGTAAATCATATCTTTCTGCAGATACTTCTCTACCATCGTACCGAATTCACAGAAAAAAGAATATTACACAATTTCACCAAAATTGATCATTTCCCTTTGCATCTGTATTCAAGCAACCCAAAGCAAAACCGCACTTCGAGAGATTACCTCACCCGCCAAGTGTGTCATCCTAGAAATTTCGTTAACAAACCGAAGAACTCGCTAAGTCTCGTAAATACACCTACTCGGAACGCATTAGTCAACGCTAATCGATCTAAATAACAGTGTTAACTACAAAACGTATCTTTCTCCACAGCTCGTACCTCTTACCAGGTACGAACGAAACGCCAAGGATAAAAAGTGATCGATATCTCGATCGCTAAATTCATCATCGATAAAGAAACTTACCCGCGAGACTGGGTCTTGACCTCGAGGAGATCGCTGGCAGCCGACATGTTCCTCCTAAAGGTACACCAGCCAATCGGTGCCCACCGCACTTGCGGCAATTGCCGAACTTCCGGGTGGTTCCACTGAGAAATTCCGGACAGGAACATACTACCAGCACTGGAGCTCCTGGAGGCGGCGGAGGCGGGGGTGTCATGAATCCTCGAGGCTCGTGACCAGGCCTCGAAGATCGAACTGTACCATAGAGCCATGGATCCCCGTAGATCATTTGACGCGAAATCCCGCTGCCTCCGCTTATCGTTCCCCACCCTTTGCCGGGATCATCGGTACCCTGATTCTGCCGCGATAGACCTAATCTCACGCTCCAAGATTTCTTCCCTTTGCTCAGCGTATCGTAATTCTGAAACGAGTGGAAAAATTGTGGACCGTTAAGAAAAGTGAGTTGAAGTGAAGATTTGTCGAATTGCGAATATTCTGTGGAATAAACATGCTGAAAGAGACAGTTCAAGGTATTCATTTCTAGCTTTAATGTTATTTTTAGGTGTGATAAATTCTCAGAGTGATTATTGTTTTCTCTTCCGTAGCTACGGTAAAAGTGATTGATGCACAACTGTGTTGCAGAATAGTCGCAGTATAATGTAACTTGCATTTTCTATGGAATTCCATAACGTATATACAAACAATGAGTTGTTCGTGACTTTGCTGTTCGTTTGTTAGAATTTGAACGAGATTGCTAATGCTGACTAATTGGTTTAGATTAAATACATTTATTTCACTATGCAACGTTCGTTCATTTTTTCAATACGTATATTCTTTGTTCTTTAATCATTTTTATTTTAAAAAATATAAGTTGGTTTAAAGTGATTCTGCATTCAGAATTTTCCACTTATAAGTCGATTTTTATAGGAATGGTTTTACCATTGTTGCTTGTAAACGTTGAGCTATCGACTTTTCCTCGAAGATATTGCTTAGAAGCAGCAATATTTGAAGTACAAGTGAGTGTAATACTAGATGTATTACTACATCAGAGGCGTTAACGTGTCAGTAATTAGCATAATGTTACTGCGGTATTAGTGTTCAGAAATGGCGAGGTGGTACTCAACTGGACATTGGGACACGAAAAAAAAATAAGGTTTGCTCAGATATTACCATGCAGATTAAGCAACACGCCTAGTGTAATGTATACCTGTTCCGCTGGTTTATAAAAGTTACAAGTACAATTTTCTTCGAAGGAACTTAACCGAACAAGACGTAGGTTCGTTAAGTTTTCCATGAAAATATACCTTTGGGAATAGCAATTTGCGTATTGTTTTTATACGTTTTTCTGTGAAAATAACGTTAAGGGAAATTTGCCGAAATGGCCTTTGATTAATATCTTCTGAAATGTTTATACGTAGAAAATGTACCAAAAAAAAAATTTGTACAGTTTAACTTAACAAAAGGTAAAGTTAGGAATTTTGAAAAGTTAAATTAGGTTAAATTAGCGGTGTGTCCACGAATTTTCTCACGCACACTCTTATTTGGAGGTGTCTTTAATATTCAGTACGGGTCCTTATTGCGAATAATTACTGTTGTTATTATTGTCATTCGAAATGAAGAGTGTGTACGTGCAGCTTTCATTTTCAACAGGATATCCTGCATTAATAAACGGAATTTTCAATAAATTACATTACAGCTCCAAATAGTATACCACTTTCGATCTTATGTTCGTTTATGGCTTCCTAAAACTTTTCATTTCGTTCTCAGAACGAACGACCATTATTAAAGGTAAAACTTCCTTCGTTATACGCAAAAAATTATATAAAAATTTGTAAAGATATAAACACAAAATAGACAGAAATAAATCTAAGCTCTGAAATTTATTCGCATGTTGCAAATTCTAACAAAGTGTTTCGTTTATTCCGGTGAAAAAATTTACTGCTAGATTTAGATCAAGAATAAAGATTTTTGCAACAAGGTATGAAGAAAGGATTATCAATATTTATTTATTTCAGCGAAGCAGCACAGCTTAAGCGTTTCAAGTTGAAATAAATTTGAAAATTTGAACTACGGTCGCGTTGCATTGCAAGCCATAAATTAACGAGAAGAGGGAGAGACAGGGAGAGAAAAAGAGACAGACGAGACAACAGGTTTCAGGAAAGTAAATGACGGTAGGAATCGTTCGAGATCGTATTTTACATTTGTTTTTCTCCGGTGAAACTGCCGCGATCGAACTGCTCGTTTTAGCTCGGTACCGTGAATTTCGAAAGAGGAAACGACGAAGAGAAAGAAAGAAAGGAACGCCACGGTTGAACAAAGGCAGCTCAACAGTTTGTCAAACATCTTTTCTTCTGTAGAAGAGTTTCGACCCTATGCAAGCTCGTAAAAAATCTATTTATAGGGAATTATAAAAAAAGAAGAAGAAAAAAGAACCAGGAAAGAGGACTGAAAAATATTTCAACTGGTCTTCGCCTGGTTTTTCTGGTTTCCATGCCGCGCTACCGCTTTGGGCCTCGCTCCTTTCAGAGAGTACCTTTTAGAAATAACAGGAAATCTATCGTAAAATGGTATGTATTCGCTAACAGGTTCTACTTGATCGAAAAATTTCATTCGTGAAAGACGAAAATGTGCTTTCGATCGTTATTCCGCTAATGAGATAGAAGAGACAGTAACCCTCTCCAGGCTAACGATTCCATTCGTTGCACTTGTACGCTGTACTTCTGTCCATAGACGTCATTTGATTTCATTCTTTTAACGAAATGAACATTTTACAAGTCGCCACACTGTTACATTTCGTGTATTTAATTATTAACAACGAACCGAGAAAATTTTCTTCTCCCCTTTTTGAAGAATTTAATTAAATTGAGCTGGAGATTTCGTGTCGGATAATCACGATTCGTCTGTTTGAAAAATAAATAATCAGCTGCTTACATTACCGAGTGCCGCAATTGTGGACGAACGATTTAATAGGTTTCTTCTTCGTAATTGTATTATAAAAAGATGAAAGAAGAAATAGCAAAGCAGAGAAGATAGAATCATTAGCTTTTTTTTGCAAATTCTAGATTATCGAGTGTATGCGAGATTCTAACTGAAATTTATTGTATAATTTTATTTTATTGAAGGCTTCTTGGAATTTGCTGAAGGAATAATAAAAGTGATGATACGATTGCAGGAATAATGATTTCTGTGTTTAGAAGTATTCGTTGTTCAGAACTTCATTCATTGCGCATTGTATTTGTGTCGTTGAAAATAAAACGGCTGTAAGAATTTTCTTTCAAGGAGAATAGCTTTAAATAACGGATTGAAGTTTGATCTTAAGCACCGCACACACTCGTATAGTACTATACGAGTGTAATTAACTTGAGAGTTGCTTGGAAAGCGAAAGCTTAATTGAAACCAGGAAACTCACAAAGCAATGGTCTCTGTGGCCATTGTTTCTGGAAAAGAAAAAATAGTAAGATGGGATTTGCGTGAACGTCATGCGTGCTCGAAGGTTAGGCGTATCTATGATCTTTCAAGAAAATATGTGAAATTATGTGCATGTTCCTTTTCCTTCGACAATTATAGAAAATTAATGGATACATTGAATACATCGACATATGATAATGTAGAAATTTTTTTTTTTTTTTCTTTAATTAAAAACTAGAATGAGATAATGATCATGATTAGTGTATCGAAATATTTTTTTGAAAATATTTTTCCCTGCAAGTATTTCTTCGGAGAGTAAAATATTTCTTTGAAAATATTCCAAGAACTTGAGATACCTCTACATTCTTTTTTCCTACGCTGATTATCATGCTTTAAAATAGATTAAAATCACTTTCTCTCTCAGAATCTTGCAGCAATTTTTAGTTGAAATTCCTTTTACATTCTCTGGCTTAGAGTTTGTTAATAATATATTATTACACCTTTCTTGACTCGTTCATAAACGTAACGAATTTACAAGAACTTTATCAGTTAAATAAAACCTATTTACTTCCAATCTTATAAATTCAGTACATCATTTATAAAACAATTTCCCAATGCAATAATTCAATAAAAATGTTGAATTAACGATTAATATTTCTAAAAAGATATTAGAATATAGGGGATTACGCGTTTATGCGAGTAAAAAGAAAAATGATATGTCGAAGAATACTTTCGTGTTCTTGGAAGAAGAACATACTGACAACTTCAAGACCCTTAATAGCCACAGCTGCGCGTAATTTGTCTTAGCTTGTTAATGCAAGGCGCTTACACCTGCCGTTTAAATGAGCTCGTGCGATCTTATAAAACACATTTTCTTGGCATCGAAGAAAACGTTTTCACTCAATCATTCTGAATTCTATGAAGCCTTAAATCGCGTATGTCAAAAGAGCTAAGCTTTATAGCACATTTATTACATTTCTCCTATCACATTAATCTAACAAGATTCGTGTCACTTATGAAAATAATATTTCAACATATAAAATCCTTCGGAAGAAAAATAACAAACGATATTTCTACTTATGAAATCCTTCGGAAGAAAAATAACCATCTGAAGAACCTTAAATTAAAAAAAAAAGAAAATCATTTGACACTCTTTAGTTTCGTTTGAAATCCTGAAGATCGTCAAATTAAAAAAAAAAAATCATTTCACACTCTTTAATTTTGTCTAACAAACTCCTCTACACACGCACACACACTCAAATCATTTGACTCTCTTTTCCCCACAATACTTAACCGTCGAAGTTTATTATGCAATCCAATTAGAAACAAAACGTTTTGCGGTTCCCCGGCTAGCTCCACGGGTTCTGACATTCGCGGAATTACAGGGGGGGAATCATTGACGAACATGCGAAACGTTAAATAATGGTAATGAAGGATCTCGCGGGTAAATTGCTTCCTTTATCGTGACTGGAGGAGGGCTGATTCTTGGATTTATCGGTGAATAACGAAGGAAATCGGCAACTTCCTCTCCAACTCTTCTGATTCTCCTCCCGAAGGGAAAAACGAGCGTCCTCGCGATGGAAACTAAAGAAGAAGGGGAGAGGATGATTTTGCATTTTACAGGCGGACACAGAGTTGGCGATATGAAATCGTGCAGTGGCACGGAGAGGTCGGAAAATGGAGCAGATAGCTGGCCTGAAGGCAAACCCGATATGCTTTACTTTCTCGCCTCGATGCTGGGGACTTTCGTAAAAGTCTCGTTCTACGGGCTCACGTAAGAGGAGTGGCCTGTACGCTCGGCCAGTCGGTCGATCGCAAAACAACAAGAAAACTATACATAGAGGCAGGAGATAAGTGTGCGCATAGTGGAGAGGCCGTGTTTCAACGGTCGTAGAAAACGCGGCGATAGGCTTGCACAGGTGCAACGAGAGAGAACGGGCGTAGCCGACACAAAATTTCAGACGAGCGGTACAGGTTTTGGTCCAGTGACATTTCCAGCCGATTTTTTGCCGATCGGTGAAATTTCCACGCACACCGATGGATCTAATGGCCGCGGGTCCATTTCATTGCTCCCTTTGCGTTTCTGGGATATTTCTTATGCAGTTCTGAATTGCATGCGGGTTAACCGTGATGGAATTCGATCAAGACTTTTGTCGATAGATAGGAAAAAGTGTTTGGTTGAACGATTCAGTTTCGCTTATCCGACGAAATAGTAATAATATTTGCTGCTTTTTATTTTCTTTTTGTTTGATTATAAATAAATTTTTGTCTGGTTTTACACCAAGATCACCGAAATTTTAGATACTTTTGCAAGTATTAAATATTATTTTTGGAAAATGTGCACACGGTCAAGCAGATGATTTGGTCTTGATAGTGAGTTTATAATTAAATTTTTGAAAATCGGATTAATTGTAGCAAAATGTGGAATGAACGAACTGCAGATAAAGTAAAATTTAATCAAATGGCAATTCCGTAGATTATTAACACAAGCTTTCTTTCGTGTGACAAACTTTTTAAAAGTTCAGCGTTAAATTAATCGCAATTTCTTGAGTAACAAATTTGCGAAATATAAAATAAGCAAAGAATTTCAAATAAAGTCACCAAGTACGAACCTTCTTTCTAAACGTGAAGTAAAAGAGTGTAAACTAACCGCAACTTCCTTGCAATTTCGAAAGCGAGATTAATTAAACGTAAAATATACAAATGCGATATTAATTTGCCGGCAAAGTTGCATTCTAGTTACAATGTAGACAGTTTTGAAATTCTATACATTATGATTTAATTGAATGGTTAAATAATTCAACTGTAATCGCGATTTTGTTTTTTCTCTTTACTTAGAAATTTCGAAAGCGAGGCTAACGAAACGTAAAACGAGTAAAAGTACAGCATGAATTACAGATAAAGTTGCGCTTCAGCCATTAGATAGACAGACGCGTTCGAAATTCAGCGAGTAGATTCTAAATCAATTCCACCCTGCTCTCTATGTCTCCCTTTTCCTTCTTATTCGAGAACGTTAACGGTTTTGTTTTCTTCTTCTTCTCTACAAGCTATACGAAACAAAATGCGAATAATTTATTCGACCGTTCAACAGTTGCGAACTACACTCGCATTCGCTGTTTCCTTGACGGTTCAGCCATCGTAATTTCCGCGGTAAACGACGAATGAAAACAGTTACTACAGCTACGACTAAGATTATACTTAATGCTTTTTACATAATTAGTGAGCCAAAGTTGATATTACTGAAATAATATCTACCCACAGGCAGATAATGTTAATTGCACGATGAAGCCAAGAAGTTTTCAAACTAGCCGAGGGTTTTCGACCTCTGGACGCAATACTACAATCCAGCGTGCGTAAGATTGAAAATCCAACTGTGAACATCTCGTGGATAAGTGAATCTCTTGTTAAGAAAAATTACAGCAATATTTTCAAAAAAACATTTTTAACGTATCAGGCGTAGAAATGAATTTCCATTGGCGTTGATGACCATTTGCCATTTTTTGGGCAATTTGAGAATACCATCGCGATAGAAACTCGGTGGTTTTGAAGGAATTACGTGAATCCAGTCGGAAAGAATAATAATTTGAATGTTTTCCATTATTCTATATCACCGAAAGTATGTCGAGTTCTTCACTCCCTACAACATTATTAATTAATTTTATTACGGAATTCAGGATACAATTAATCGAATGTATCTATCACCCTTCAAATCTAACCAGAAACCACCGATGCTGAATCCGATAAAACAGCTTTAATTACCAGCACAACATACAGATATTTTGTTCATTCAAAACGCATAGGGCTTCGTAAAGTATACTCCACCGGTGAAATTACACGTTCGAAGATGAAAATTCAGGTAGCATATAAGTATACAACACTCCATGCTTACGCGAGAGATTTAAAACTGGAGTTCCCATAAAAATAAGACAGGAACACATGAAATTAAAACTAGCTACTTGTGACTAATTAAGACGGAATATTTGTACCGGTTTATAGAGTAAGAAAGCAAACTAACGAAGGAAATTACGCGCAAATATGTTCCCAGTCGTTTCCCCTTGCTTAGACAGCGGCTCAGAAAATCCATTTTATCGAGATCCCGAGAAGTAGAAGGGTAGAATCAAAAGTCGACCACGTGTGACATAAAAGGCAGAAGTCCACTTTCCCCCGATGGCCAAGGCTCGAGATCAAGATGACCTCAAGAGATGGGCATCTTCTATTCGCGTGACTTCTCCTCTCTCTTTTTCTTCCCCGCCGGTGT
>NW_017100180.1:581914-586754 GCF_001263275.1 Habropoda laboriosa | reverse complement strand
CGTTACTCTTTCCGTATCGATTCGTTTCCTTTCCCTTCGTGCATTCCCTTCGAAATGGATTGCAGCAAAGCTACGATTTCAAAAGCACACTTGCTTTTTCTCTTTCGACACGCTCGCTGCTGTCGGAAGATCGGCACAGAAGCTCTGAGTGATTCTTTCTGGAACGCATACGCTGCGTCGATGACAGCGATTGTGTTAGTCTGTTTTCGAACGACGTATCGTTTCGTTCGGAAGAGAAGAGTCTCTCCTCGATCTAATCGAACGATTACGTTCTCTTCGATTACGCTCGTATTACTATGTTTAGACTGTGACTGGCTTTTCAGGATGTGTAAGCAAATAGTATAAATCTTTTTCTCTATTTCTGCGCTGAAGATGTATCCTTCGACCAGAAATAGAATTCTGTTTTGTAATTTTCAATGATTTTAATCGAACAGAGGTTTAATAAGAAATTCTGCGACTTTTGTGTTGGCTAGGGTAAAAGAAGAATTGAAATAAAATACAAATTTTGGAGAGTGTAGCCGAAATCGTGTCACAATGGAAAACAAGG
The DNA here is from genome assembly GCF_001263275.1 of Habropoda laboriosa. Classification (NCBI taxonomy): domain Eukaryota; kingdom Metazoa; phylum Arthropoda; class Insecta; order Hymenoptera; family Apidae; genus Habropoda; species Habropoda laboriosa. The sequence continues at coordinate 586,207 of NW_017100180.1, read as the reverse complement.
TAATTTCTCGCGTGAAAGTAAGTCCCAAATATGGAAAGAAATTTTTTTCCAGTTAAAGCTACGTTTTCGAAAAAATCGAGTTTAAAGAACTTCAAAAAATTTCATTTGATATTTTTTACTTTTGTATAAGATCAGAAATTACCTCCTTTTTCGGTTGTATCACGATTTCTGACGCACCTTGTACACGAGCAATTTTCTACCGTCTTTCAACTAAGGCAATTGACCTACAATCCCCGTACTTTTTAGTGTTTTCACAAAAAGAAGAAGGTGCACTCTTACGAACGCTTAAACGCATTTATAAAAATGATCTTACAGCGATCGTTATTGATGTAAATCTGCCTCGAGTATAAATCTCAAGCCCTTAACGGTTTGATTAATAATTTACCACCGAACGTTCCTTGAATTATTAGAATTGATATTTTCGAATTACCGCGGTACATTATTAGCGAGATTAATTATACAAGCATTATTGCCGATGGATGTAAATACCGAAGATAGATTTACGCTATTTGTTCACACTCGGTGAGCAACAGAGTAATAGCAGAGCAATCAATGATGAATAACGAGCGATAGAAAATTCAACGTTCGAATTCCTATACCGATGCTCGTGAAGTTAGAAGTTACGGAGTTAACGTGCGTATACGATCGGAAAAGTACATTCTTACGTCGAGAAATATATGCACTACTTAACACGTTGCCAATCGGTGAAAACCATCGTTCTAGGTGCGAATGTCGAACAAAAAGTGCACTTGTACGAGCTGTATAAACTTGTACGATTAAAAATGAACAACGATACCGGTGATTTTTACGTTAGAAATTGTTATAATCTTTTTGCGAATTTATGCAGCAGGATACAATTTGTTTCGTTGTGGAAAATACACACATAGCTGAATATTTGTTTATTTTATATTTGTTCATTTTTAATTTAATTTCATTGATAAAAGAAATAATCAACGAGAGAAGTAATGTTTATAAAATTGAAAGAAAGTGTTAAGTTGAAATTTCTTCCGCAAATTATGGTACAATTTTGTATAAATTTACAAAGATGCGGTTAATGAAAACAAACAGGTAATTAGTATAAGTGAAGCAGAGTCCTTGAGTTCCTAAAAAAATGTGCAAAACTGACCGGAAGTAAGCGTTTTAATTCATAGATGCTAATCCGATTCCAATTACGAGGACACAATGTGGTGTTCACTTTCAAACCCACTTACCAAACAGCAGAAGTCAGAGAATAGTACATACAGTGAAAGAATCGTCTCATTCAGAACATTAAGCTACATATTCATTAGAGCGTATATCGTGTATCTTGTGCGATAGCCCTACAAATCATTAGCATATATTCTGCAATAAATTTATGCACACAAAAGGAAAAGAAGATATCATGACCACCTCAATATCGTCGGTTTGCTAGGAGAGAGACATATCTCACAGACATATCTCTAAAAAATAAAATTAAAATTATACCGTTTAACAGGAATAATGTCGCAATTAAAAATCGGGCTGTTTTATCAGAGACCCCCAAAACTCAAAGACTATTATCTAAATTGTGAAAGAAAAAAAATTGCTAAGTAATTAATAGCTTTCCACCACAAAAAATTTCAAACCAATTTTCTGAAAAATTTACTTTTGTTAATTATGTCACTCTTCTGCTCCAGAAGAAAAGAAGAGGAGACAGTAAATAAGGAAAATTTTGCAACAAAATACATATTTGCCATCAGCATTTTTAATTTCTATTTATATTTTACTCTCACTCTCAGGCAGTATTTTCAAAAATTCCCAAATTCTCCAACTAATCCTCTAACTTCTGCAATTCCATCTCTGTTTTTCGAACCCACCCTATTAAACACACATATCGGTATCTATGTATGCGTGTGTGTACGCAATCGAAAACAGGTGAATATCGACGGTTATCCAGGTAGAATCTCGTACGTAAGCGACACGGGTGCACGCGCATGCACCGGGGTCACGGCGGATGCACCATAGATGCATCATACTTGCTCGCCTCTATGGCAACCAGAGGCTACGGTTACACAATCCGCGCCAGTCTGCATTCAGACGATACCGCAATTTGCGAACCGAGACTTCGCTCTTGGTGAGCCACCTCGCCGTTCGACGTGTTTCCTTTACCGGATGTTCAGCCTCCATCTTTTTCATAAACCTGTTCGCGATATTTTCACCGATTGACACGAAACGCGGATACGGATAACGATCTCCGGCTTAGATCGGTGCACGCGATCCATTCGACAAGATTCGACTTCGCGTATCGCGTAAGGTGTTACATCGATCGCCATGTTTTTAAATTATTAGCTAGGCTACATTCGGCCGATCGGTGTGAGTTTCCATTGGCTTATAGATCGTTTCGTACATTCACGATCTCTGGCAAATCGTTGTTACTCGATCGACGAGACTGTGCATTGTGAATCTGCAATTGTTTCGGGAGGAAGGTTCATTGTTCGCGTAATTTCTCTGCGATAGAAGAGTAGGCTTGTGTTGTTTGTAAGTTCATTGATCATTTTGTGACGAGTATTGGAAGTATTTTCGTCAAATTTTTCTCAAGGGAATTTTTAGAAAATTTTTATAAAAATTAGGTTCATTCAATATTGACAAATAGTTATATAGCTTTGTAATAAATATCAGCTCGCAAAAAGTGTTAAAATTTCAATTTAACGTTGTTTTCACACTTGGATAAATTAAAAAACAAAAATATCATTCGAGCAATTTTAGTTTATATCAGAAGAATAAAGGAACTATTACGTGCTGGTATTTACGCGAAGTGAAAGTACAATGTACTCTGTTTAAATAAACGATTTTTGTTGACCAGTGAAACAACTTTACTTTTGCGCTTCAAGTAACACTGTATTCTGCTAGATGAGTATCTGTTTCTGGTATCTTTACCGATGCAAACATTAAGCATATCTTATCTGCTGGTTTCCTTCCTAATTTACTTTCTCCACCGTATTTTCTTGTAGAGAAACGTGTTTGTGGCTTTTGAACAAACTAGATACGCGATAAATCGAAATCTTCTTATTTCTTCAAATTTTCGTAGTTGGCAAATTGAACCGATGGTTGATGCAGAGTTTTAGTTTGATTTTTAAATTGAAAAATTAAAGAAAATATTTGAGATTCATTCATAACGAGCTGTTGACATGTTACATATCGTTGTGACGAAAAGTCTTATCGTATTAATTACGATATTCGATTAATTACATATTATCGCGCTCGTTTATCACTGAATGTTGCACGTCCGCGTTATAATTCATCGAAACGGATGGAAGAGAATTTTCTTCACTTCCTTACTATGCTTTCTAAACTCACAAACATTTTTTCATGGTTAAATACATTAAAAGCAATGTATGGTCCGCAAGATTACTAAGTTCTATCATTATCACTTTACTATCTTATTATTAGCGTATTTGGATAAGCAAAAGAAACGCATGAATTACCGTTTGTTTTTATCACATGAAACAGTTTCACTCATTCAAATAATTAAATTGTTAGTTTCTTCTAAATGATTATACCCGTCTAACATTTCACTGACATGATTGAAATTTTCAAATAATTTACTGATGCGTTGACTTTCCTACAAAAAAATTAAAAATGTAAACGTAAAAATCCACGAAGCTTTACCTACATTTCACACTGACTTAGGTTCAAAGCAAAAATTGCACAAATTAAAAAAAGCAGTCACTCATTTTCTTTTACACTTAAACTATATATTAATCTATTTAGCTTTCGATAATTAATAAAGAAATAATAACACTTATTTAAAAAAAAAGAAACTAATTTTTAACCGCGTACGAATGAACGCTGCAAAGTTGAACAAGCTTTCTCTTCGTAATTGTTCAGTTGTATGCAACGAAGTCAGGTATCACGTGAAACATCTCAGTACTTACAGTGTAACGAAACAAACATCCTACAAAGTCCTGCGAAATCAAATATTGTCCGTCATTTTCGTGACATATCGGGACATCTGGTATCGCAATTTACCCGCGTATTTTCCCTCGAAGATTGGCAAGACCGATCAAGGTGTACAATTAGTCGCAGCCGTTTTGCAACCACAACCACGGGGAAAATGTGAAATCAAAGCCGGGGAAACCGATATCGAACACTGGTCTTGTTTTATCCGACGTTTCGTCGTTGAACACAGGCACTGAAACACGAGGCAGTGTCCACTCAGGTTCAACCTCGCGCAGAAGACGCGACCAGCGGGTATTCGATGTCGACGACGAGGTCAGGTTTTAAGGTAAAACCGGAGCCCAGCCTTTGTGAGCTGGACGAATTAAATCGCGTAGT
>NW_017100180.1:560777-581829 GCF_001263275.1 Habropoda laboriosa | reverse complement strand
GTTTCGCGTTTCATGCTTTCGATACGGATTCATCTCGAAACGAAGGCACCGTTTGCAATTTGAACAGTTTCAGCAATTGTGAAAGGATAAACACGAGAGTTTCGAAAGTTTTCAATAAATTTCAAGGGAAAATAATATTTTCTAGATGAAAAAAAATGTTGAACAATTGTAAAACAATATATTCGCATTGATGAGAATAAGAAAAACGAGATTTTAGAAAATTTCGAGTAAATGAACGATAAAGTTTGAAGTGAAAATAATATTCTCCAAATAAAAAAATTAAAATATTAAGAATATAATAACATAATATTCTCCAATGAAAAAAATTAAAATATTACAAAGACAATAAAATAATATTCACCAATGAAAAAATTAAAATATTTGTTTTGAGTAAATGAACGATAAAATTTGAGGCGAAAATAATATTCTCCAGTTTAAAAAATGCAGAAATAAATGCACACTTGCAGACAAATAATTTTTTGACATATTGACATTTTTGAAATTTATCAAAAATTTATCATTTATTCCAACGAGTACGAAAACCTCAATGTTTGTCACGAACATTTCTGACACTCGTATACAGAATTATAAAATGGAAAACCAGTGTAAAATAACGGTAAATAAGAATGCGGGAAATGTGGCGAAGATAACTATGAATTAAGTATGAAATAGTTATCGTTATGCATGTAACATCACGTGTGGTAACCAACTATCTTATTTGCGTTTCTTCCTATGCAAAGATGAGATCGATGAACAACACGAAGGAAAACTGAATGACACATGAGTCGAGCTACACAAATTTACATGCTGTTACTGAATATATGTATATATCTTATGTCGTTACATAAGTAGCCGGTCACGAATTGTAATTATCAGCCGGCTTACGCGGACTTTCTCTGTACAGTTTTTATCAGAATGAACACGGCTTTAGTCTCATTCTCAGCTAATAAATTTGAGACGCATTATGTATTTTGTTTCCAAACGTGGAACACGATTCCCGATCCGGCTTACGTAATTATTCAAAAGAAATTTAATTCTTACGTAAAAATGTTTAAACGAAACGCTATACGGCTAGGAATTTTACAGAACTGATCAATATTTCGAGATTACAAAATTATACGGTTTGAAACTTTTTCAATTAAAAATTTGATTCTAAACATTCAACGATGTATGATCTATGTTGTAGTAAATATCTAAGTTGTACTTCGAACAATTTCATAAATTGCAAATGTTTCAAATATTATTCGGATAATTAGATTATTTTTATTTAAACAATTCTATATAAATCAGGTGTTATGTATGAATTAGATTAACTTTCTATAAAAGGTTAATTTTCTATTAATTATTACACTTCATACTTTTTCATGTACTCAATTGTCAGTATTGTACATTTTGGTTTCATATTAATAGTAACAGGTTCAACTCTTTAATAAAACAACTCACCTTAATGTTTCCTACATTCTATAATCCAAGAAAAATTTAAACACCTATAAATGCAAATTACTGAGAACCCTCGTTTAATTACCTTATTTTTGAAAAAACTTTAAATACTTGCTAAAAATGTAAACGTTCTAAACCTGAATAGCTATTAACAATTATACTACATATCTATAACCCCTTCCAACTGAATAAAACTATTATTATTATAGCTTCCATAAAACTGTGCAACGTTTGTAAACGAAAAAAAGGAATAAAGCAGAAATATTACAATTAATGTTTCAATCAAATTGAAAATTAGGTGAAACACCTTATAGAGCCTATTACGATGCACTTATTGATATAGTGTTATGAACGGATGTGTTACTCGCGGTATTCAGGTTAATTATAGCTTCCAATAAAGGAACGCAGTTAAATAATATTACGACTTACTTTTCCGGGAGTAGGTGAGGCCGATGTTGAATTTAACCCCTGCTGTAAGTGATACATCTTCGGGGTAAGCGCAGATGGAGGTGCACCGAGGCTACCCGGGGCGACAGCCACGCTCGTCATGGTCATTTCCTACGACGGATGCAGTCCTCGGCTTCTTCGAAGCACCTGTCTGCGGCCTTCTGCGATCTTCGTAATTGTTCATTCTCGTACCGTGACCGCTGGAACATAAATACGCGCAATTTAAATAAACTTCGCTTTATTCTGCGGGAGCGACGCGGACGAAAATGACGAAAGAAGAAATTGGGAAATGTAAGAATCGTAAAGAAGAAATCGGGAAATGTGAAAATTACAAAAGAAGAAATCGAGAAATATAAAAAATCGTAAAGAAGAAATCGGAGATTACGAAAATCATGAGAGAAGAAATCGAGAAATATAAAAATGATAAAAGAAGAAATCGGAGATTACGAAAATCATGAGAGAAGAAATCGGGAAATGTAAAAATCATGAGAGAAGAAATCGGGAAATGTAAAAATCATGAGAGAAGAAATCGGGAAATATAAAAATCGTAAAGAAGAAATTGAGAAATATAAAAATTACGAAAGAAGAAATCGAGAAATACAAAAATCATAAAAGAAGAAATTTGGAAGTGTAGATTTAAGGAAGGAGGGCTTCAAATATATCGTTCTTTTGTATAAGTATTCATGTTTCAGAAACATGTGATTTCTGAAATTATGCAATTACGTAAATTGATCCTCTCTAGAAATGCGAACGAGACAATAATCAAGTCAAAGATGCCTTAGTACTTTGCATGACAAAATGAATCCTTCTCACAAACTAATACTACAAACCATAAACTCTGGTATTAAATGAAAAATTAATACAAACATTTATATCTTCTTTCGCCAAAAACCCTGTACACCGTCCAAAGTTCAAGTTTAAACTAAAAATTCCAAAGTTCCACTCGTCAAACAGCTACAGGTTGAAATTCCAATTTAAGGTGTTGTACAAACTCGAGTATATTTCTTTTTTACGCAGATTTCTCCAAGAGAATCGACAGAAATGATAGACAACAACGCCGCGCCGGGGAATGAACCGCGAAGCTGAAAAGACATCTCTTTTTGCGCGCGTTACCACGGATATAAAGTCACACCGAAATGGCGATTTGTTGAGTAATCATTTCGATCGCATTACGACATTCCACAATGGTACCGTGTAATTTCACTCTCGCCAGGAGATCGCAATTGCACAATTTTCGTCGCGCCAGACGAGACATTCGGGCGGACCTAGAAAGCGTCTAGGAAATGCTAATTTACAGGAGTTTCTGGTCTTGCTGTTACGTGCACGAGGCCTCAATAAATATATTTGCCGATGCGATGATCGCGTACAACGATCGCTGACTTGTTTCGCCGCCGTGCTTTATACAGTGTATATACACCAACGTTCGCCGAGCACTAGAATGAGTTTCCAACACGTTTCATTCGTGCTGATTAAAACGCGTGAATAAGCTAAATCTCGTGGCACGGAATTGACGGGAAATTGAATTAAATAATTTATTCCGCGAATGTGTGGACCAAACGGGACGAATAGATTGAGCTGTCGAGAATTTATAACGAAATTGAATTAAATAATTGTGTTATCTGGTAAATAAGTTAATCTTTATGGATTGAATCATCGTGTTCCAGATTGATAGAGAAATCAATGAAGAAATTGTAATTATGTAGCTATGTGATCGAGTAATTTTATTTCTTCGGTGATACTTTTGCACCGTCAATTTTTTATTACGGTTCATTGCGTAAAACAATTAACAGATTGAAGGTTTAACATTTTGGATACTATGCTGATCATTTTTAAAACTTTTTCCATCGATTAGATTTCTTAAATCTTGAACTTAAAGCTAAAAATGAGGTAATAGAAAATTTATAAAATTCCACAATTTATTTCATTTCTTTAACGCTTCAGTTTGCTTAATTTAATATTCGTAATTGCAAATTAACAATAACATGGAGATTGAAGGTGCTCAATTTTACTCTAACACTTCAAAACTTGAAAAAATTTTAAATTCGATAAAAATATTATTCTATTAATTTATTTAAAATTGTTTTCATTCCGTATACATAATATATTTAAGCAAACTTTGAAAGTATTTCATTGTTTTATATATTACGCACAAGTAAGATAAATTATAAATTTTTCAAGACTAAAGATCAGAAATTCTCGTTCGGTCAGAATTATGAACGTTTTAAAACTACATTTCGAATTCCTAGCACAATAGATCCGGAAGGGAGGAAAAGAATTTGAATTGTGAAGAATATGGGTTGACACACCTCTCGTAAAGTCAACGGTGTAACTATACTCTCAATACTGTTAACTCGTACTGGTGAGATTCATTACGATGCACCAGCATGCCGCTGACTGATTTTTATTTAAGAATCATCGTGACACGCGTTCCAATCTGTTGATCTCATTGCTGATCGCTATTCGCATGAATTTACCATACTGACCCCCATATCACATGCGGAATTTGCATTTTTTAAAACACGAATATGTTATTTTAAGAATTGTGCTTCACCTTGGAAAATAACGACCGCGATATACATACGAGGTTAACATTTTTCAAAATATTTTCTCTCTTACTTTTCATTATGTTTATCTTTCGAAAATTATCGTCACGGATGAAAAGTTAACGTTCGATTATCCTCGGTAAAATGTTCAATCTTGATAAATTAAACTAAAAGTAGCGTTTATTAATTCATACTTTAATTCAGTGCTAAATTAATTTTAATTATTAAGACGTGCAATACGTGTCAAATTTTTCAGAAAAAGATGAAGATTGTTTTTTAAATTGAAACATTTTATTCTTTAAAATAGGCACAACCCAAAATGTTCCTCTCTCGAAGAAGAATTTTTCAGCATTCGATTAATCACTTGAACGATCAATTTGCGAATGACTGGAAATCCATTTCACGTTACACGAGCTAATATCAAGTTATATCATACCTTCAACTTAATGTGTTAAAAATTCTTTACTTTATTACAGATTGCAAGTGAAAAATCGTATTTTCTGCAAATAAATTCACCGAGAAAAAAAAAAGGATCTGTTGCATGCAAAAATTCTCTATTTACGACGGAGTCTTGCGTCTTCCAAGTATGATTTATAGGTAGAAGTGAAACGCAACAAGACAGAATTATTTTCTGCGCAAGCCGGTATACGCAGCGAAAACAAAAGACAGAAATCTCGGCGAGGTTTTATTTTCGCGGGTATCCATTAAACCAAAGAGAACATGATCTCGTTGGGTGGTTAAATGACCCGATAACGGTTTTCTAGAGAAACGGTTATCGACATGCAGAGACGGAGAAAACGGGAAGATAGATGTAAAAAGATGGTACGAGTGTGCAGCGAAAAAGTGAAAAGGACGCGGATGGAAGAACACGAAATCAAGACAAACGTATTTTGTCTAATTTTTCCAATTCTGTTCCGTAGTACAGTTATAACGTCATGAAGTCTCGATTAAAAAAAAAGAAGCAAAGATTGGTAAAATTTCATTTCTCAAAAAAATCAACTTGCGAGCCTCCTTCTTTCACTCTCAGGTTATCCGGTCGTAATGGATAATTTGAAAGTCAAAGTAAAAATACTAGAAACGTCGAATTAGAATAAAATGTGGAAATTACAATTATCTATGCAAATGAGCGTTTAATTGTATAACAAGTGTATACAACTTTTCGTGAATATCAAATTAATTTCATAGCTAACTTTCGTTTCCGGATACAGTATAACGAGAAAATAATACAAATTAGAAAAATATAAATTAACTCCTTCTTTCATACTGTAGCTAAAAAGTAGATAAAAGTATACACGTTTAACATTGTGTTTGTGAATGTTTTTCTAAGTTAATTCTCTACCTTAAGAAGAGAAATTTTTACCCGTTAAAGGGTTTACTTTTCTTCGTTCCTATTTATGATACAACTTTCACTATTGGTGAAAATACTTTCGGTATCGGTATCAGTGTCTTATTAGCACTCTCGATGAATTTAAACGTCATTTTCTGTCATAATTTGGTTAAACTAGTTTCCTGAATTTCATGTGTTTCGCGTTGGTTAGTCGTTTTTAACGAGACATTTCCAAGAATTTCCCACAAAAATACCATCTTCCACGATAGAAACGGTGCAAACCGCAATTGGCGAAAAATAATCTCAGTCTTAATGGCTAATTTTACCGCATTTGCATGCCAGAAAAAGCCTGCGGGGGAAGCTTAGCTGCACACACGTATCGATTTCGCAAGAACCGGAGAAATCGGCGCCTGTTTTACGGCTCACCTAGCCGAAACAGTTGAAGATGTTAAAACAATCAACGAAGATAACCGTCGTGATTCAGAAACTATGCGATTCTCTCTTTTTCCGTCGAAAGAGAGAAAAAAAAAAAAACGAAACCAGAGGAGAAAGAGAAGGAAAAAGTATGAAAAGAAGCGTGAAGAGAGCAGAGCGTAAACGTCGATATTTATCTCCGTTTTTTCCACGCATCCTCTTAATCGTATTTTTATCGCTCTCATTCATTCTAATGGCAGCGTGAAAAATATGTATGCCTAACGAGTTCTTTTGTTAACTTCTCTATCGAAGTCGATGAATCTGTCTGGGAAAACAGTTGTTAATCGTACAAGCGTATCCTCCGGAGAATTTTCCCCCGATGATCACATTATCCTCGGCTTCCTACAACCCCCATTGAACACTGAGAATTACGAGTACTCTCGTTCCTCTGAACGAGAGTTGCTAATTATTTTAAACGAGCTGTTACTTGCTCTGTTAATTGTTTTCCACTTTTATAGCGTTACATTAAATTACAGTCGAATGCTAATTTTCTTTCGTTAACGATGAGTCGGTTTTTCTTTCAATTTATACTATACCTAAATATAAATAAAAGAAACAGACGAGAATTTTCTTCAGTAAAAAAGATTAGATATTTTTATTTTTATGTATTATAGAACCCTTCTTCAAAATTTGTTGATTGAAATAGATTCATCAATTTTAATGATTTAATTAATAATAGTGTTATTGATTATAAAAAATTGTCTAATTTAAGATGTAAAGTTTTCACAATTAACAAATCTTCAAAAGTATAAGATTGAAAAAATTTTTCATATTTATCAAAGCTTTATATATATTCACAGTGGATTTGAAAAAGAAAAGTTTCCCTCTTCGCATGCCTCTCTCAAATAAAACATGTACAGGTGAATACAGATTAATACGTTATTTAACAATAATTATACGTTAAGTCACATATTAATTCACCATATGTATTCCATGTACGTTTAATACACAGTATCATTCAGAAATTCTAATGCTCCTGCGTATTATGAATTATGATACCACGAGGAAGTGCACTGAATAAATTTTGCGTACACACATTAATTCGCACGTATGCAAAGATATCTTTATCTAAATTAGCATATTCGCAATTAGAAACTCGTAAATTAACGTTCAGCTAAACATTTCATGTGAAATTGAAAAAGAAATTGATCTTACACCTTTCAGAAGTATCACGTGTCATGATCTTTGTTTCTAAAGCTTTATCGTGAAACAAACACTTTCGAATTTCGCGCGCGTTTTTTCTCTCTCAATATTAACAACCACCAATTAATGAACGATTAATATCCAACAATAAAGTTAACATTTATTTTCTAATAAGTTCATCATGCGAACGATCTATTGTTTCATCAAGTAAGATAAAATTTCACGTACAGAATGCAAAGCGATAGGCATTGAGAGTCTTTTAAATAAAATCAGGGTACTTCGTGATAGGTACTTTCACATGCTCGACGATTATCGTCGTTTTAAACACTCTACGATCAAATTTGCATGCTTGCGTAAAAAATGTGTTTCTAGCACGTCTTGCTCTACTGTGTTTCTTAAAACTCACTATACCTTGTACACTGACGTTCCAAACGTTTCCTAGCACATTAAGAAATATTTTATTATAAATAAAACATACGTTACACAAAAAATTTACAACAATTACGAATAAATTCCAAGAACAGTAATTTTTATTATCTGGTAAAAAAAAAAGAGTCTAAGAAATGTAAATAAATCATGCATTGCACCAACAGTATTAACAGTTACAAGTAAATTTCAAGAATAATAATTTTTCATTACTTTCTGATTAAAAAAGAATGAATTTCAATGTTATTCCAAAGGAACACAATGAAACGATATACTTGATTACACGTAACCAGCCAATCCTTGCATAATCAAATCTTGGAAGGAAATATAATTTGAAGTAACTTTTTTTTCTTTTCGAAGAAAAAAGTTAATTTCGAAATGACCAATGATTATCTGCATGTTTTGAGCGCATAAATCAATGTATCATAGATACTCTCTGCGAAGAAATTAAAACGTCACCTTTAACGTGCATAAAGCTAACCGTAACAAGCTGATTTCGCTAAAAGAAGAAACGCAAGAACCACTGTACGCGCGGAGAAACCGTCCGGATAACCTTTCTTACTTCCACGATCGATCGAGGTGCTAACATAATTTCGTTTTTCTCTCGCTTTTACCGCGATACCGAAAGGCACGGCCAGGAAAGAAACAAACGAGTTTCTTCGTGAAACTCAAGCCGTTCTCGCGTCCAGTAGAAGACAGCTCGGAACAGTTACGCGAATCTGGTCTCTTTCCTTCTCTGCTCCTTATGCACGTAGAATCTACATACACACACACGCGAAGGATTTCAAAGTTAAACGATCAAATTACGCTAACGCATACGTGCACTATCAGTGGAACCAAAGAAGTTGCAAAAAAGCAAATAAGTACTAAAATTAAATATAAAATATTATTAAGAAAAATTGAACATTATTTAGTGAAATTAGATATGAAATATTATTAAGAAAAATTGAATACTACTAAGTAAAATTAAACATTATTAACTAGTAACAAAAAAAGAATTGAATATGAACACAGAATAGTTTGCTATCGACACATTATTGATTTCAAAACCGGAAGAACGAATGCACAAAGAAGAATTCCACAGTGCGTTCACTCAACTATATGCATACATAAAATAAGCAACGCGTGAAATACGTAGGATGATAAATTGAATGCAGCATTTTAAAATGAAAAATGGAGGAATATCTCGTTATCTCCTTGTTTTCTTAATGCAACATGATAATAAAAAAATGTTATCGACAAAATGCGTTATCTCCGTAATACATCAATTCACGTTTGTTATTTTTGTTAACAACTTTTTAGATAAAGCATTTCCCGATGTACACTTATATAACATTTTTTAATCGTTCAACGTTTGAAACACACACGTACACAAATTCTAACCCGTTTGCAGCGTTCTGTGTGTACTTAGGTGGACGGACTTTCCTCGCTTCATGAAAGTAGATTCTCTTTGGGCGTGAGTCGCGTGTGCGGTTCACAACTACAATTCTAGGGTGAATGGTATAAATTGTACTCGAAAGAGTCCAAGTCGATCGACACTTTGCACGCCTACCTTTCCCCGAAACTATTCCACGAATACACGTTGCACAGAGCCAGCGTACAACCGTACGAGACTAAGTGCTGTGATTTTATGCACGAATTGCTTCGAATGCTAATATCTAATTAAGCTGAATATTCGAGCTATTTTTCTTTTTTTTCTCCATTCCAACAATAACGGCCTTAAAATTTTGTTCTATAGTTACTTCAGTTTTGCATCTTTTTACCATGGTTATTCCCATTAATGTTGGGACACTCTTCAGGACAGTATGGCTTTTCTCAAATTGGACTAAACGACTTGAGCTTTTTTGAGAAGTTGGAAGAATGACGAAAAATTTTGAAATAATCGCAATTTGTGGGAGTTCACACCTCTTTTGTGTGAGTTCGTAGTGAAAATTTGAAACATACGTTTTTTGTAGACTTGGGTCAATTATGTACATGCTGAAAATTTCATCAAAGATGCAAGAATCTGAAAGAAAACCTGCGATTTTCAGAATTTTTAATAAGTTCATAACGAAATTTCAATGAAATTTTCAGTATGTACGTAATTGACATAAATCTACAAAACGTATGTTTCATAAAAAATTTGTAAAAAGTGACCTTCAAATAAATTGCAATTTTTTCCAAATTTTTTGTACACGTCGTCTAGTAAATTGATCCATCTAACTGCTCAAAAAAAGAAACTCGAGTCGGTTGGTCCAATTTGAAAAAAGTCATACTGTTCTAAAGACAGAGTAATTGTAAATGGTACAACAATAATTATTGTAATTAAAACAGGACTAATAGGAAATGCTGCAGGTTTCACGAGGGTATTCGTGCAACAAAAATATGTGGCACTCGTTGTTTCAGATTACATATCCCACGTAATGCTACGTTATATACTCTTACATTATTGCTGGCTTGCGTCTCTAATGTATATGCAGTACCGTAAGGCAAGATATTCTTTCAGTAACTGAATAGACCAGGGACATTGCCACGGACATTCTCTGCCGGATAAATGATGAATGCAATCCTTCAGAGGATTACAAAATAGACGAGCGACTGCATAAGCGCAACTTTAGATGCAACCTTTTTCATTACCGAAAAGGAGAATGAGATTAATTCATTTCTTCGGTACAAGTATCGTTCGTATTATTGAACAGTGGATTCCTAAACTGACCGTTCTTACAAATAAGCGTTGCAATTGTATTTTGTATTGTTCGTTTAATATTTACATAACACTGTCTATATTTATATAATATTTGAAGAAAATATATGTTAGAACAATACAGTGAGAAGAAAACGATGAAAAGATTCGTTGAACACTGTCTGAAGACAGATTACTGCGATAAATGCGTTCGCAATCACAAAATTGAGAAATCGGTTAACCTTATTACATTTAACGGAACGACAGAATGAAAACAATTGAACATTTTACGTATGAAAATCGTACTACATTCAGGCTGATTTATGTTTGGCTCGAATACATTTTTAGAAGAGTAAGAGTCAGTTGACCAACGTTGATTTACAAACTTTGCTGTAACTCCGTCAATTTTGAAGATACAGTAATGAAATTTAGAGGGAGTCACTCGGAAGCCAAAATGATTAACTCCACTTTTTGGACTTAACTTAATCTTCTAATCTTTGGAGTCAATCTTAGAGAAAATTCGTCCAATTTTAGTATCAAAGCTCACGCTTGGTGCTTAACTCTTCATAAATAAAAACAAACGAATAAATTTAACTCGATGGAGTGAATCACTTTGGTTTCTGAGTGGTTCAATTCTTGCAGATGAAGCTTACAATTGAATGAAATTTTCAAATCTCCAAATATGTAACAAGAAAATTAAAAAAAAAAAAGTGGATAACGTGACGATATAAACACAAGTGTTTCGATAATCAGAAAGAATTATTCACACGATATTCGATTCTGTTTCGAAAGGGACCAGTTGCACGAACAATCGACGCATCTGAATTGAAACGCGTTTCCATCTCGAACAAGCTGGCCGCCTCCCTACGCGCCTGTATTCTACGGTTCCTATTCAACAGGGAACACACGGGTTGTGTTAAATTATGTAAGCCCTCTGTGTACTTATTGACCCGCATACAGGAAGGCAAAATATCTTCGCACCCAAGCATATAATGTAACCTAACCTACTCCCATCTACAATGTAGGTAGACGGCTTTCATCGGTTCAAGAAAGTAGCCTCACTTCGGGCGTGCATCGCGGATATATACGCGCAAACATTCTTTACGCAAGTTCGATCTCTCCTTTCTTCCCTTTCCTCTCTCCCTTTCACAGCCACTTACGGCCTTTTTCCACGTCTTCTCTTTAAATACATTTGCATACCACCGATCGGTGGTGAGCCACGTTTCGATAATATATGGTCAATACGATCATATTTTCTTTTTTTTTTCTTCTTCTTCCTTTCATCCGCGTTATCCAGTGAAAACGTACGCGTTTGAAGATCGTATCGGTGAACAGAAATCTGAAGAAGTTTCGAACACCCAGTTTTTAGTGCTTCCTTACACTTTCAGGTGGACGCGTTATGACGATGTTATTTTTATGGTTTTAATGTATGTTTGTTACCGGAGTTTTTCACTTGAAAGTATGCCAATATTGCGAGTTATTCGAAAAAAATAAATATATATTGTTACTCATGGGTAAAAATGAAATTGTTTTTAATCTGTACTAGAAGAATTTTTATTTATTTTGTGGATCTTTTTTAAAACACGTTTCGAAAAATTGAGTTTTAGAAAGTTAACTGCAGTTAAAAAGATACTATTTATAGAAAACAAATATTTAAGGCCGATGAATCGGATGAATCAGTCATGTTATTTTCATAATATTTAAAAATATACGGTATTTCGAATTTTGCATAAATCACTATGCAAAACAATGTTGGAAATTATGAAGGAAAGAGGAAAATATACACATTGAGATTAAAATAAACCATCTTCAGAAAAATTTTCACTTCTTTTGCACTTATTTTCTCTGTAGATCAAATTTCTTGAAAATATAAACTTTCAAAGTCAAATCTTTTTCATGTTACACTATAAAATGTATAAATATAACTTATTATACGAAATAATATTATTCTTCCCTCTGTCTTACAAGAATTATCGCTATTTCGACGAAAAGAAAATCTGAATCAGCAAGAATAAAATTCCACTCCAACTATTAATCACTTAATACACATCCATTATACACAGTGGCCGGAAAAGCGGTATAAAGAAAGAAAAAAAAATTAATTCAACAACTTCTTATTATCCTTATATTCGCGTGCACATAAATATATCTACACTACCATATGATTTTGTTACAAACAAAATAATGAAAACTGCAGTTAAAAAGATACTATTTATAGAAAACAAATATTTAAGGCCGATGAATCGGATGAATCAGTCATGTTATTTTCATAATATTTAAAAATATACGGTATTTCGAATTTTGCATAAATCACTATGCAAAACAATGTTGGAAATTATGAAGGAAAGAGGAAAATATACACATTGAGATTAAAATAAACCATCTTCAGAAAAATTTTCACTTCTTTTGCACTTATTTTCTCTGTAGATCAAATTTCTTGAAAATATAAACTTTCAAAGTCAAATCTTTTTCATGTTACACTATAAAATGTATAAATATAACTTATTATACGAAATAATATTATTCTTCCCTCTGTCTTACAAGAATTATCGCTATTTCGACGAAAAGAAAATCTGAATCAGCAAGAATAAAATTCCACTCCAACTATTAATCACTTAATACACATCCATTATACACAGTGGCCGGAAAAGCGGTATAAAGAAAGAAAAAAAAATTCATTCAACTTCTTATTATCCTTATATTCACGTGCACATAAATATATCTACACTACCATATGATTTTGTTACAAACAAAATAATGAAAAGAAAAAAAAGAACGTCACGACCAGTTAGAAGGCTGTTATTAGTTATTACAAAAACCTGCGCGTTTAATTTTCCCGGTTTACGGAAGTTACGGTTCTCCTTTCCTCCGCGCAAATAATAAAAGGCTTTGTATTAACAAAAGATAAAACGAAAAAAGAAGAAAAAGATCTTAAACGCTTCGTGTGTCGTTGCCACGATAAAGTACGGCGTTTGTTGATAAATTGACGTTAATTTCTGCTTATACCCTCGCTGTTACAAGCTTTCGTTCGCGTTCAATGGAAATGGATTAATGAACTCTCGAAACCGGATTTCCTCCTTATATTCAAGATAACATCGGATTAAATCTCGATCGATCGATTTCCATTTCTCCTCCACGTCAACGCTCGTGACTCGCTCATTTCGATTCGTTCCAAGATCGAAATTGGCTGCCGGCATTTGTTATAAATTAATCTCGGGCAAACGTTACGATTACAAATTACCACGCGGTTTCTTGTAATGCGTCAATGTAACATACTGTTCATTACGGTGTGCATCAAGGAAGAAGATACTCATGACGGGAGAATTACTTCTCTATTATAAAATATCGTTTGATGATGACGTGTTTGCAAGTTATGAGTCTCGTTTGTAAATTTCTCCGTAGCGGTACCGCATCTATTTGCGCATTCAGCCCTCTCGCGGTTTTCCTTTTAATACATTTGCATGCACGTATTGAAAATGTTCATTTGCCTATGAAATTCAGCATTACTTATGGCGGACAAGAGAAACACGAAAATTATGGTAAATTGATTGTTTCAATGGTAATTGAAGAGGTTGCTGCTCCATTTTTTTACCAACTTCTAAATTGTTGTCTCGACTTGACGTTAAAAAGGGAACACTGATTGAAAAATGTACATTTTTATACAATAAGTAGTGGTTGTTGAGTTGATAAGTTTTTCAGATCTGGAGCTGTGTCTGATTTGCACCAAAGTGTACAAGAAACTATGCACGATAGAAAACAGAAAATGGTGCAAGCCGAAACTTGACAATAAATCACAATAAATACAGCAAACAATGTAAAATTTCTTTTACGTATGTTACAAGTCATAACTAAGAAACTGACAAAAATGGAGCTGCAACCCTCTCGCTGCAAGGTCCTCAATTGTGGTAACTATAATCTGGTTCGATTTTTATATTTTTATCGACTTTGTTAACGATAGTAAGTCATTTTAAATCTAATTCACGACACAATGTAATTGTGCAATGTGATTATCAATGAAATATATCCAAAACTGAAGGAAAATTATACTTAAGTAAATTATTAATATTTATATTTTCAGGATAACTTTCTGTTCAAAGTGACGAAGTACAGTATCAATTAAAGACAGAATTACAAAATTTATCTTACCAAAAATTAATCCTCCTTTCTTCGCTTTATTTCCAGAAAAATGATTTTTAGAAAAAATTTAAATTAACGTATGCCTTATTAATTAGAGGAAGAATTACAAGATTTATCTTACCAAAAATCAATACTCTCTTCTTTACCTTACTTTTAAAACAATTTCACGTTCTCCAGAAGAGCATTACTTTACTTCTACACAAAGATCTACGCAAAATTGATAATAAATCATTTTACTCATGCACACGTATATAGATGTATTTGAAGAGTTTACGGCAGTTAATAAAAGATTTCTCGTATTTATACATTTTCTGTGTACCTTGCGTAACACGACACGTTGCTAACTTCTTTTATGCATCGCGAAAATCTTACCTTCGTTACATAGTGTATTCTACCCATCGTGGAGAATTAAAACGGCAGAAACTATAAATAATGATTGCGTCAAAGTTACTTTCAAGCGTGCCCGAATTAAAGTGAAAGAAAGAACACACTTTACCTGACGCTGTTCCACCTTCATTCAAGCATTTATACATTGCAAACGTAAGGCACAACATAATGCAAAACGATACTTCACGGTATTCGTAAATATTTACAAATTGCCGCACGCAAGATATGTAAACGAAATCCACTTTAGTCAACTACATAGGGTACGTTACCATGTTCGTTAGATCTAACCGTTTACATTTACTATTCGCATAATTGCTAATTATAGTTGTAGTAATAACAATTACTTATAGACAGATGTTTTTGTAACGATTATTTTTCAGTTTTATATAGAAGAAAATTAATTGGGTATTGCCATGAAATGCATACATATGTATGTGCAAATTCATGGTTCGAAGAAAAAGTACAATTCATGTGGCAATTGCAATTCAGTTCCTTTTGTTGCAGGTACTTTGTTTTCAGACGAAAACGATGAAATCTACTTTTTGATCATTTACAAATTTGATGTTTCTTTGTTATTACATCGAATCACTTTTTTCCTCTGATGGAGCATAATTATATACACAGTCGCTTTACCATTTAAAAATTCAATAATTTTTATTTCAAGTTTTCAAACAAATTCGTTTCAAATTTTAAAACGAAAATTCTGAAACAGATAACAAAAAACTGAATTACTTTTCTCCTCCCATGAAGCATAATTACATACACAGTGGGGCATGTAAGTCGCTTTACCATTTAAAAATTCAACAATTTCTGTTTGAAATTTCCAAAGAAAATTTGTATCAAAAATTAAATCAAAAATTAAAAGATACGTAATATAAAAAAAGTTATTCAATTTTTAAATGATAAAACGACTTATAGGCCACTCTGTATGATATAGAAGTGTGTATCCACATTCCGGGATGTTCTAAGTACAATTCTGCTTTTATAATTTCTTTTTCTGAATCAACATAGTTGTACACATGTACGTGTACACGTACACGCGTAAATGACTTTTACAGCATGTGATAGTTATACAGTCATCGAACAAACTCAGTCATGCTCCGTTTACTTTGGGTCAACAAGGAGGCCACCTTATGTAGAACTGTTTCTTATGCGGCGTGCACACCGTTTGTTTCCATAAAACATCATCAGATAAATAATTTGATATGATGTATATCGTACGTCGTTTAACGGAAGAAAAAATTCAATTCAATCTCCTATTACTGAATATAATCTTTAACGTCTTCCTATCCTACTGAGAATACTTTTTGTATATATTCTAACATGTTAATCTCTGCTCTTAACGATCATCATTCAAATATTTACTTCTTATTTGACGCTTTTATTTCATAAATCTAAGGTAGGACGTGATGCATTGTGAAAGATCGAACAGTTTTTAGTAATTCTATTTTACTTTCCAAGCAGAAAATCTAAACCGGCTTTTAAATTTAAATAGATTAAAGAGTGGTTATTAAATAACGCAGAAATCTGCACAATGAAGCTGCAATCGTTTATCTAAATTTCAAGGGAAAGCAATTTTCCACGCCAAAAATCTAAACTCGTCTTTAAATTTAAATAAAGCCATAAATAACAAAAGTAAAGAGTAAAGAATATTATGCGACAAGAGTGGTCATTAGACACAAAAATTTGTACTACGAAGCTAGAATCGTTTACCCAAATTTCAAGGGGGGAAAAAATGGAAAAATCGTGGATGGAACGCGAACATAAAATCACACTAAAAAGGAAGTTATCCCTTATGTCAGTCACGTGTTCGATGTACTATTCATCGATGATATGTGGAGATCTTATACGAATGTCTAACAATCGGAAAGTGAAGACAATGGCCTCCGCTCGTGCACTGCTCTCTTCCGGAGATAGGGTTAACAGCCTCTACCACTAGATTATTCTCCTGTGATTATACACATGTACTCTATTCGATACATGGAAATTGCGGAAGATATATATTTGGTCAGTGGAACAAAATTACAATCCTTTAGTAACGCGACTCATGTTCAGCAATTCCAGCGCATTTATCCGCGTTTTTGTACACACGATACCTTTTGTTACGTATCCATTCACAAAAGAATTACGTTTACTGTTAGAGTTCAACAACTAAATCATTACCGGCTAAATGACAAAGTTATTAACCTAAATATCACCGCAATCTACTTCCGGGCTAAATTGAAATCTCGATAAAAAGTCTCGGAATTACTATCTACCCCTTTTTCTATTTTCACAAACTGTTGTCCAGCATTCAGATAATTGACCCTTTGAATTGCGAACAAATTTTTCAGTGACAAGTCAGTTTTAGATTATTTGATTTATTGAAAATTATAGCGTATCGGTAGAACGATGTTTAACCTTTAATTTTTAATCAAAAAATACTATTTTCTTTTAAAGAAATCAATAAAATTACGTAGTGAAGTTTGTATAGAGCGTCACTCGTTATTTCAGTGCAAGAGGTTAATCAAATATTACAAATAAAATATTTAAGTTACAAAATTTCCAATGTCCACACGTAAACGATCATCTTATCATCTCTAACCACCGTTCATAGACAATGGTAACCAGTCATGATCGAAAAGAATCAAGAATCGTGTACAACGGAAATTTCTTCCCATGGAAACGAACATTGACTCAGGAAACAATATTCCATTAATAATCGTAACAATCTACAGCGCACACACAATAGATAAGGCGGTATTCGCGTGTGATTGTCACATCTAAGCAGGCCTAGCCTGTCGCGAAAGGTAAGCAGGAGAATTTGTACGTATGGACAAAGAAAACGACAGAGAGAGAGAGAGAGAAAGAAACGGCGAGGAGAGAGAGACAGAGAGAGAGACAGGAAGAAAGTGGATGTTTCCTTTCTCGATAGCGAGAATTGAAACCGGTCGCCCATCGCGTTTCCAAGTTTTTGCTTCGAAGCATTCGCCGTGACCAACGGTTCATCGACAACCACGGGGCTAAACGGGTCATCTCTATTTGTCTTCATCTCGTAGCGTTAAATTCGTCGTCGATAAAATTGCGCGAGGAGAAACGGATTTACAAGGGTGAAATTTTACCGGTGGATCTTGATAGTCCTTTCGTAACTCAATAAATCCTTTCCGAGGTTTCTGAAGGCAGTAAAGTCGCAGAAGATCTGTTAGTGCACCACAAGAAGTGGAGAAATAAATTTTACCGGATAATTGGAAATAATTGTTTAGTCGTATAATTACTTTCCTTCTTTCTCCTTTTTCTTAAGTTGAACGAAGGCAGTAAAGTCGCAGGAGATCTGTTAGTGCACCACAAGAAGTGGAGAAATAAATTTTACCGGATAATTGGAAATAATTGTTTAGTGGTATAATTACTTTCCTTCTTTCTCCTTTTTCTTAAGTTGAACAAAACAAATGTGGAAGATAATTGAAAGAAATTTCTGGACGAATAGTGAAAACTTTGTTTCGTCTTATCGTTCTTCGTTAAATTTGGTGATTATTACTGTAGCGTAATTTCGATGGAAGAAATTACAGTTGAAGACTAGTAAACGCATTGTGCGCTGCATTCCGATTTGTAGTATCCGGACCAGTACTAATTACCTAAGTAGATAGACCAAAGAAACGCGTTGCAACTTCGTCTTACGGGACTTATTCGTCTGGCATTTTCGTGGAAATGAAGTGTCTATATTTGAACATGAAGAGTGCTCTTCACAGTTAACTTCATACAATTAACTGCTTAAACAGTTAATACGTTACAGTTGCATTTATTTGGAATTTCAGATTTCAGTGCACTTTACTTGTTAATTATTCGGTAAGACATATTTTTAGGTTAACTAAAAAGTTGAAATAGTGAATTAAAAATATATTTAATTACTTGGTAATTTTCAAAAATAAGTTATACTCCCAATTGAAAATTTCTGGTATTTTCATACTACTTTCCCTTGTATTTTACATCTAATTGAAAATTTCTTCGAAGATAAAAGTTGATTTTTCATTTTTCATTTTGCTCAATTCGAAAGACACTTTTTATAATTTATTCTCTGCTCCAATGAAGATCCTTTACAATTTTTACTTATGTCAATTGGCTTACATTTTTATGAACGTTAATTATGAATTTTTTCAACATGTTTCCATTAGATTAAAAATTTCGCTAAATTGTCACTTTTTACTTTTCGACTGCACAAGAATAGATTCTATTTTAATTTCTAAGGAGCACATCTTTTTATACGAATTTATCGTATTTGGTTGCACCATTTTAAGTTTGTCCAGTAAATTTTTGTCACTTGTTTCGCGATACAATTTTATTTGGCGTTCACCCCGCAAGAACAACTGATCGAAATTGAAATAGGTCTTCGAATATCCGGCTTACGGCCTCGGTTCCACCCAGTAAATGCAGCAGTAACTGGTCGAGACGGACCAAAACTGTTGCCTTTATATTCTTTTTCGTGAGTAGGTTAGCCACACGAAGAACACCGTGGCATTCGACTATTTACTTGCCTATTGACACACTTTGCAGGTGTGGCGTAATGTGGACTTCACGAACGCTCCAACTACTGCATCTATTTCACGGTGTTTGAAACTTCAATATGAAATCCACAGCTGCGCGTGGATGTTTCATTAGTCTCGAATATTTTCATGAGAAAAAGATATTTGTTTCTTTTAATTTACATATACAAAACTTTGTAACTTGATATGGAAAAAACGTAGTTTATATTTCACGATAGAAAGTGTTGCAATATTGTGCAGGTAAAAATTCAATCGAGATGCAAATAGATAAATTTAGTGATAAGAAAATATTCAATTTTTTATCTTGCAAGTAGAATTGTTCGTTCTGTTCGTTATCGTGAAGAATGAATAATAAAAAAAAAAAAACTGACATAATGCATAACAAAGGAATGTAAAATATTTTAAAGTAATTTGCATTATTTAAGGTGGAACACTCGTTAACTTTTCCATTATCAACAGTAGATAACATTTAATAATCGTATTATCTGACTAATTCAAGCATTTTTTGAATTTATTCAAAATTTTCAAATTTGTTTATTTAAATACATTTTAAACTACCTTTCTTTATAAAAAAATGTATCGACTTTAACTTTTTAGTTCATTTATTCGTAGATTATAATTTTGAAGATGTACTGCTTCAAAGAGAAAGTTATATATTTGCATTTTCAGCCAACTCTAAAGTCTTTGTTTGTCGAATAACATTACCCACCGATTAAATGGGCAAATACCATTCATTCGGGTTTCGTGATTGACTAACGGTCGCTCCTGAAAGTCTACGTCGAATTGGAACAAGATTTTAACGACGAAATGGGAACATGGTCAAAATGAAACCCAAAAAAAGGCGTCCTTCGAGGAAGAATGTCATTTTGAAACAGCTTAAGCAAAAGAAGAAGAAAATAATGAAATTATAAATAAACGTATCATTCTGAAAATAACGGGAAAATGTGTTTTTAAAATCAAACAAATTTTTCTACAATTCCAGACACATACTTAAAAAAACAAATTTTATGAAAAACTAAAACACTTTATAAAATTAATCTTTCGCATTAAACAAAGTAACGTTTAATTGTTTAAATAAATTTAGCAATGTGACGCTTATTACCATAACTTCGATGGAACTATAACACTGTAACAATTGAATTGTTCTTTTTTATTCAAAGGCGACAGGATGAATAATTCTCAGATACAGTGAAGCACAGGGACATTAAAACAAAAGTGGGAACAAGTCAACCTTCACAACTTTCAAAGAGTGAAGGTTCAGATTAGCAATATTAATACCAGATATAATATCCTCAACATTCCTCAACACACGTATCCAACATTTTCAACTCAACCTTACAGGTATATAAATTTACTTTCTTATATATACTCTGCCTCGTGCAGTTATCTTCTATCAAGTATAATAAAGAACGAAGCTCAATAGGTCAGAAGAAAATATAGAAGGATATAAATCCATTAGTCTACTTTACCTTGAAAGAAATTTCTGCAAAAACTACAATTTTACAATTAATAAGATCCTCAATTTTTTTTTCTTTAATTTTTATAATAT
>NW_017100180.1:551917-560707 GCF_001263275.1 Habropoda laboriosa | reverse complement strand
TTTCTATACTATTCAGTAGCCTACATGCTATCCAGAAGCTTCCATTCAATTTTCCTTATTTTTCGTATAAATCCATCAGTCCACTTCATCTCGAAAGAAACTTGTAAAAAAATTACAATTTTACAATTAATAAGATCTTCTGCTACTCGTTTCAATTTTGATACTATTCAGTAGTCTATTTTTTATTACGTCGATAATTTCACATTTCAAAAGCTTCAGTTTCAAATCTCTGCTCATGACACTACGTGTGCAGGGATTTGCCTTAGTTCTCCATTCACGAAGAAGATATAAAAGAATAAAAATCCACGAATCCACTTTCTCTCGAAACAAATTTCTACAAATATGACAGTCTCACAATTAAACAGAAGATCCTCTACAATTTATCTCAATTTTGCTTGAAACACTGTTACGTTGATGATTTCATCTTTCAGAAGCTTCTATTCTATTCAGAACGCTCCTAACACTACGTGCACGTATTTTCCTCGTTTTTCTATTCAGCGAATTGAACACATCTTCGACAGACGTTTCACATGATCAGCCGAAAAAGGCTTTTCGCAATAGGAGGCACGATTCGTCATGTTCATCACGCACAACAGTTCTCTCGGCGTGACTTGTTCATCGAACAAACGACTTTAACAGGACGGTTTGCTACTATCGTGCTGCAAAGCACATACACAGGTATTATCTGTTCTCCACACAACGGTGCATCGAATCACAAAAGGTTACTAGGTTTCGCGTTACGCAATTATGTCGCCGGTCTTTCCTCTCCAGGAACTCGATAGTTTGCCGCCGTGAAATTTTATTCTAACTCAAATTCGATCAATCTCGATTCTTTCGCGACGACATTCTAAAACATATCATCTTCTCGCGATAAAAAAAAAAGAAAAAGACACGTTGTTACAGGTGGCAAAGATCGAAGCGTTAAATACGAAATGTTAATAATGCACTTTTTCCACGGTTAAATAAGAATTGAAGGCATGTGTGAAACTGGAGAAAACGAAGTTCACTTTCACGTGGAAATGAATCTTGCGCTCGTTCATATAATATTCGAATCTTTTTTCTTCTCTTCCCAACGACCACGTTTGAAAAATAGAGTTCGCGAAAACGGTCAGATGTATCTATTTCCATTCGTTTCTTTATTTTTCTTTTTTTTTTTTTCTTTTTCGCCTCGAATTAAGCAATTTCTGCTTCAAAACAGTTTTTGATCCAACCAATGATAATAATGTTTCGGGGTCAACTCTTCCACGTGACCAGCTTCTGAAAGTAGCCAGACAGACGGTAATTTTTTTCGCGTACTCGCATGATATATCCGATACTCGTGACTCTAGAAAACCTGTTTCGTCGGCCTTTAAACGATAATCACCGTTTACTGCAATTCCATTCGGGCCTGTGCACCACGTCGTCAAGTATAGAACCGAATTTTATCCTCTATAAACTTCTGCAAAGAAGTATCAATTCACTTAAGAAGCGAGAATTCTGAAGTTTCTCTCAATCGCAAAAATATTCTATTTTATTTAAAAAGCTGAGCGAAATTGAAATTTTTAAACTTAATCGAAAACCTAAAAAAGTGATTTTTTTTTCTTATAATTTTATTAAAATGAAGCATCGTGACGGCCATTCTTGTGACGTCGGAATTTCGGCAGAAGAAGAAGACTATAAAGAGGATTTTTGTTTCTTTTTTTCTGTTATTATTAAAAAAATATAATCGTTGTAGTTTTCGATTTTCTGTGAGCAAAGTCTGTCTGCAATCCGATATTTCTACAATATTATGATAAGTGTAAAACGCTATACTTAAAAATTTTTGTACAGATACTTTCACAAAACCTCCTTTAACGATTTACCGAATGTCCCTTTAGGACAAATTATAAAGATTATTTGAAAATTCATGGCGAATTCTTGTTTTTCTTGCTTACATATGAAACTCCCAGAAATTGAGAGTTTTCATATGAAAATTTCATAATAAAATAAATCATGCATAGAAATCGGTTTATTCCTGAATTTTTCATTCTTCTACGAATTTTCCTATAAAATTCTATGAAATAATTACGTTTCATAGTAAAATAATTTTGGCCAACTTTTTTCATACAAACACTTCACAGTGCGAGACGTTCTGTTGGTGAAAAAAAAAAAAAAAAAAAGTGAAAGAGAAAAGAAATCAAGCGACGTAAAAGCAACAAAAGGAACCAAGGGAAATTACCATAGAGACGATTTTTCGAGTGTTTGTCGTATGTTCACGTTTCCGGGCAAAGAGATTCGGTTCCTTTCTTTCTTATCTTTTTTCACCGCAATTTGGACGCGTAATTATACTGAATTCGGTTTTTTTCACATTCCTTTCGTGGCGTACACCTCTCGAGACACGAGAAAGAGCGCGGCCACAACTCTCGCCAGAATTCGAATCTTCTTCCCACTGTGTTTACTTTCTACGAAAACAATCAGAGGGAATTTTACCGCCATGCTTTCACGATTGTCTCGCGTTCTCATTGTTCCGTACGTCAAATCCTATTGAGTTAACGTCACGCCGCTCGCAGCAAGTTAACGGCACGCTTTTTAACATCTTCGCACATTTCCGTGTGAAATCAATTATCGCGCACGCATCTGCCCTGCACGATCCGCGACAACTTTATGTGAACAGTTTCGTCCCTTTTTATCTCTCTGCAAACATCAACCGACATTATATGCAAATTCAAATTGTTCCTTCTTCTTTTTAAACACTTTTCGGTCCACTTTCGGTATTCTAACCCTTTCGCAGGCGACAGATTTTAGTACGAAACGCGCGTGGCCGCAAAATCTTTCGTTTCGACGTTTTTAAATTTCTTGAAATTTAAAAATTAAAATTTGAAATTTATCGTTTCTAAATTTCTTTTATTAAGGTGCAAGTGCGCAAAGGACGAAAATTAAGGATTAAATTAAGATGGAAGCGCGCAAAGGACGAAAATTAAGGATTAAATTAAGATGGAAGCGCGCAAAGGACGAACATTAAGGTGGAAATGCGCAAAGGACGAAAATTAATGATTAAATTAAGATGCAAGCGTGCCAAAGGGCACGAAGGATACAGCGCGCGAAAATATTCAAAACGCCTATAGGCGGCAAGAGCGCAGCGCGCGAAATATTCAAAACGCCTATAGGCGGCAAGAGCGCAGCGCGCGAAAATATTCAAAACGCCTATAGGCGGCAACTAGGAAGGAAAGGGTTAACGAACCACCGAGAGGAAATTTCCAATTTGAAATTTACAGGAAAACAAGTTTTAGGGAAAATAATTTTCTCGGTGAAGTATTTCTCTATTCGTTTACCACAGGCGTCTAACGTTTCGCAAGTCTATCCCCTATAATTTTTGACTAAAATCGTATTTCCTTCATCTCCAGTTTCTGCGGTCGGGAGCAAGAGGAATCAAAGGATAAGAATGATGCAACTGATGGTTACTCATCTTGAACTTTATCGTTCGATTGTTAAAAAAATCGTTATAACTTTTCACATATAACTTTCTGATTAGTCTTATCTTCCTTGACAAACAGTAATCTCGGCCACGTTATTTTAAGAGGCACATTTTATTAAATATTTTTCCAACTCTCGTTAATCTTTTTCCATTGCATATGTTTATCTGTTTTTTTCTTTGCGAGTT
This sequence comes from Habropoda laboriosa, assembly GCF_001263275.1. Lineage (NCBI taxonomy): Eukaryota > Metazoa > Arthropoda > Insecta > Hymenoptera > Apidae > Habropoda > Habropoda laboriosa. The sequence goes on along the minus strand of NW_017100180.1, from coordinate 557,088 downwards.
AGAAAAATTTGAAAGGCAAAAATTGCTCGATTTTACAAAATAACAAAGTATCGTCAAGAAAAATGTTAATTATTCAGCATAATAAATTATCCTGGAAAGTATATTGAATTAATTGTTTCGCATTTTATCTAAAATTAGAAATTAATCGAATTATTCCAACGTGTTTGAAAACGAAAGTTTACTGAAATACTTATTAAAAACGTGCACGCTTTAAACGATGCGTACAATAACCTCTAAGTGAACTAACATAAGCAAAAAAGTTATATTATTCAGGTATTTCCACCGGAAGAAGTGCAATTACATTTTCTAACTACCTGGTTGCATTTAATAACAATTATATTAAAAAAAATTAATTAGATACATATTTCCTTAAATAGATCAAACAGTGAAACATAAACGAAAGTAAAGCTTTCTCTCTTGGTCTTCTATTTGTAGGCGTGTATCCATCATACGAGCAACAAATATTTGATCATTTATACAATTTTGAATTTCTATCGCGGATAAGTTTAATTTTAAGAAGAAAAAAAGGGGCACATCAAGCATATACGTGAAATGAAAGATTGTTTTCCTTTCGCTTGAACAACTTCAAGCGGTAAAACGTTCCGATCCAATAAATAGGAAAAGAACATTGCTGTGCATAATTTTTCCCGTTCAAGCGGATCGGTTCTGCCAGCTCAGCCGATCACTGTAACTCATTCTCACCGAAAATCGTTTGTCTCTTAGACTCGTTAGATTTGTTCATGCGGATACAGTAAAGCGAAACAACACGAAACTGCGATAAAATTATTCCGCAATCTTCTAGACTACTCGATATTGTTTCATAAATAAAAGTTAGTTTTAGTTAGTTTTATTAATATTTTAACGAATAAAATATAAAAAATGAAAGAAATTCTTCTACTCGTTACAAACATTTTCTGTAATTTAAAATTTTCTTTTATGAAAAAATTTCTTTCTATAAATATGTCAACCTTTCGATTGGTTTTTTCCAATTTTGCCAAATTAATTTCTATATTTTTGAGAATATTGTTAAATTTATTTCTATATTTTTGAGAATATTGTTAAATTAATTTCTATATTTCTGAGGATACTGTTAAACTTAGTTTTCTGGATAACTGTTCATCGTTGAAAGTTTTCAATTATTTTCGACGCGGTGTAACTATCTAAATGTGTCACTAAAAATTACTAGGAATGATGTCATTACAATTCAGAATGATTCATCATAATTCCTTAAGAGTTTTATCTCGTGTTTGTTATTTTTTCGGGTCAGTTTGTTTATCTAAAGACTATTTATAACATCGACTACAATTTACATACGGACACTCTTCCAGAATACTAATGTGCGGTATTCTTTAAGAATACCAGTTCAGTGTCATGCACTTCTTACTGGGACTTCAGAAATTGGTGAGAAAGTCACCAGCCTCACATTCATTTCCATGAAACACCGATCAATTTTCATTCTTATTCCTTCTTCTTCTCGCATTTCTTACACTGTTATTTTCAAAAAAATATCACTTCTTTAACATCGTCAATTGTTCCAATGTTTAACTTGAAAAATTGTCAAACAAACTTACCCTCTTTCAAAACGATTAAGAATAAAAATCGTTTATTCTAGTTTCTGCGTATAGTCAGTGGAAACGATATTAGCGAGGTGATAAAATCAATCAACCTTCAAGATACACATAATCGAGGAAGATGAGAAGCTCGAAAATTGCCAACTCGAAATTGAATTTTCCATTGCAGTATATTTCAAAAATTTATCTGCGTTTTCGCTTTCGGCACGAATTTATAGGATAACCTAACTATTTGCTTGTGCTAAAGTATGGATATTTAGAGCTCGTTTGCTAAAAAGTTGGTCAAATTTTTTAAACTTAACACCCAAACAAACTATACATTTATTAACTAATACATCTATTTTATTTCAATATTTAATGTATTTTTATTTTATATGTGCACTGTTTAGACATTTACGGGAGGCCAATAGACCTCGTGTACTATAAAATCTCAGCTCTAAGAGAGCCTCGATTAATTATGTACCAAGTGGTAAACAATAATGTCGCTTTTCAGTCGCAACTCGAGTGCAAAGGACTACCTGTCCGCATAAGATCTCCCATTTATCACACTAAAGTCCACACTTCTTCTTCTACTGTATTCCATTTACAATCGTGGATCTACTGTATATCGCTTCCTCCAACTATACGCGCTATTACTCGCAGGATGAACACGCGCGACTCCGCTGTGAGTGACCATCGAAGAATCGTGTATACGTTTATCCAAACAAGCCACGAAAAATTCGTAGCCGAAGAGGGTTAAGTTAAATCGCTCACACGTTATTCCAGTTGAACCGCGCGACGGAATCGTATGAAAAAAATTGAAAGGAATGATCCGGTGTGTGTGTGTGTGTGGTTGAAGCCGGAATACATAGTATAGACTTCAACCGGGGAATTTATTCCTATCACGAATCCTGACGGCGGAGGTCAATCCACTTGAAGTCAGGATGCTTACTCAAACTGGACTTACTGGATACTGTGGAGTCAAAGCCTCCCCAGTTCTGACTTGCGTGCGATTCATGGAAACCGATCGCGAGAGGTATTTTGTTAGTTATGCTCTAGAAGAACGAAACAAATCGAACGAATCCGAACTGCTCTGAATGTGCCATGGGAAACTGTTAACCGAAGGTATAACAGTTCTTCGACCTTCTAAAACTGTCCAACGCAAAATACTCGAGAGAGAGAGAGAGAGATATAGCGGTTCAATCACGAAGATTTTAAACATTCAAATTGCACGGAAGTACGAACCGATAAATTGCAAAGAGGAACGAGTGAGATGTTCGATGTTAAAGTACCGCGAATATTGCTACTTGTTACTCGCATAATGATCTTTCGAAGTGTCGACTACTTTTTTTTCTTCTTTTGCAACGAATTCGTCGAAGATTTCGAACGAATTTAAAATTGTAGCAATGATAGGTTGGAAAACCTAGAGACGACCTCGATTAATCTTCATCGTGGATTCTAATGCTGATTCTCACACTACGTCAGTGATGCTTAAATGCGGTAATTTGTTTTAACCCGTTAACCCCTTATTCCTTTTACGATTACTGGATCGGTGCATTCTCCAAAGAGAGAACACACGTTAAGCTGTTTTAATTGAACGGCGCGAGAAAGATTTAACGTATGAAATAGTATTACGATTCTTTTACTATCTTCTTTTTTTTTTTTTTAATATTACAAGATTCATTTTCTGATATATTCTTGCTTGATAAATTTCAAGTATCTTCTTTTGCTTGAAAATTTTACTTGGTTAAAAAACTAAGTTGTAGCTGTCCCTTTAACGTTAAAACTAAATAAAATTTATTAGAATTAAATATAAATTTAAAACATATACACAGAGTAAACATGTACAGAATAAATTTTCACATGTCTAATGAAAAAACTTTCCGCTATTCTGCCTTCAGACGAAAAGTAATGTTATACAATGTTGCATTTACGTCAGTAACGAAAATACCTGTTGCATGTATGTACACGCTAGGAAGCATATTACAGACTTAAAAGTCATTCTGTAGTCTGAAATGGAATACATTTAAGGTAGATTGACTTATTACTGAAGAATTTGATAATTTCTTGGGGATTATGTAATTTGCGACAGATCTTACTTAATCTTACAAAACACTACGTCGTTGTTTTGAAACATCGGTACGAGCGGTAATACAGCTGAATTACAACAATTACGTTTCGCGCTGGTATCCTCCATTTTGTATTAAAAATTCAGATAGCATCGAAGAAAATAACATTTGTAAGTCCCGGCACAAGATCGATGAATTAACAACTTCAGCGAGGGTTTCTTCGTTTGTACTCACGTAATACTACACGTGATCATTATCTGCAATCTAGTGAAAAAAAAAAAAAAAAAAAATAAGAGACATCAAAAATCCGCAAATGCTTCAATTTTCCTTTCTGGTTAGCGCAGGATTTAATATTTTGCTGCTCTATCGCGTGAAACAAAGTGCTAATAAATGAACAAATTTTCCATAATCTATTAAACCAATGCAGAAGTCTAACGTAAAAATAAAAAAAATGTATATTTTACAAAAATACTGCATTCTATCACTAACGTTAGTTTGGAAAAAATTACGATCCGTATTGAATAACATTATTTTCGATGTATACTAGTTAATATTTAATTTATAATATCTTTCCATTTGCTTGTTACGTACGAAAGGAGAAAAAGAAATAACTTAATTACGATTCTGTTTTACATTAGATAGTCATATCCTTCCATATTATTTTTAATTATTTCAAGGAAAATAAATAAATATATATATAGCTGTAAGTTGTTTTATAACATTTTTTTTGCACTGTGTTATATTACGAAGAATTTTACCAAGCCACGTGATTGCTGCGAAAGACAAAAAGGTACCAGTGAAACAAGTGGCCGCGTTTCTCCGCATTGAAGGAATGCATGCAAAATGACCAATAAAAGAGTTTACTTATCACCTCTACGCTAAAATTTGAGATTCCTGCGTGTTATGCTATCGTATTTAAGAGATTTAGAAGGAAAAATTGTTCGTTAAAAGTTACAGACATTTTTTTAATAAAATGACTAATCTAAATGAAAACATCGAGCGTGTATTAACATTTGCAAGAAAAGTTTGTTGAATAATTAACGAGGTTTCTCATTTCTCCCATGTTTTAAAATAAATATTATGTAATTATATATACTGACGTAAAATTCAACTTCGATATTTCATTTTCTCTTCGTTAATGTCGATGTTTATCGTCAATTATTCATGCCACAATGACGAAAGAACATTTTAGACTGTTCTCCAACGTACGGACATTTAAAGGTCAATGGTCCACGTATTCTTCGACTATAAGTAAATTAAGTAACGCTTGCAAATCGACACAAAGGCCAGTCGAATTTGAAAACATTTCCTAAATGTTCTCGCATGACGAATGCGACGTACAATGTAAGCAATAAAAATAACCTCTCAAAAATTCAACTTTTTCCTTGTTCGGTAGGACGCTTCTAAACGACAAACACAGATGTTGTCTGCAGACGACGACAATTTTCCACAAAACAAACTGCTCGACATCACACATGAAGAATTTCTAAACGATAAACACCAGATACTCACAACAATGACCCTACAAAATCCTTTATATACTTCACCCTTT
>NW_017100180.1:532237-551906 GCF_001263275.1 Habropoda laboriosa | reverse complement strand
AAAACTATTCTTTTTTCGATCCTTCGTTTTTGCCACATCGTACTTGACATTTCTACTCAAATGACAAAATTGATCGATACAATTCTCCATACGTTTCTCTGTTTTACTACAATTCCACGCTTTTACCGTCTTTCTTTTTGTCACGCTCGATATTGCTAATCTTTACACGTAAATCGGTGTATTTTCCGGTACCATAAACGACAGCTTCCGTAGACATCGAGCAAGACAAGTTCGAACATGATCGCAAGAAACGCGGTCGAAGCAAGAGATAAAACGGAAGTATGGTGACAAGAAGAAGCTTGGACTCACCGCGGCTGCCACCTAATCCATTCACAATCGTATCCAGAGTGTCATGGCACAACGATAGAATAATACAATAAGCCGTGCACACTGACGAACCGGCAATAAAGCACCCGACACCGAACAACAACTTCACTGACAGTTTTTCCAACACTCGTTTTTACCGTACCGCGAAAAAGACAGCTAAGCCCTGCGTGTTACATATCGAATCACTGTCGCACGCGTGCACCGTGCCGAAATTTCGCAAGTGAGCTCCCTCTGGCTGTCGGGCTTCGAGTGCGGCGAAGGGTCGGTCGTATGAAATGGAACGGATCCGGACGGTATCGAGGTGAACCGAAGCGAGCATGCCAAACGTCGCCGACCAAGTGAGAGGCTAGCGGCACTACCGACCAACCAATGTGACGTCAGAGTGCCTCCTCTCTTTTTGCCATTCCATAGCGAGCGCCGCGAGAAAGGTGCCTATACAACTTCGTATCCCCTTCTCTTCTGTCCTTGTTTGCGAGGAGCACCGAGGAGACCTTAAGGATACTTCGCTGCCAGCGAATATTTTCATCGAAATTCTTTGGACGAATTACCTTTACGGCCATACTCGCCGAGGACCATCTGTGAAATGATACCTTGAATAGAAGAGCGAGGGATAGTACGAGTGATCAAACAGACGGACGACGTTCAGAGCGTTCTCGGATGTTTTCGATGAACCGTGAATATGAGAAATTGGTACGCTTAAATGGCGAACAGATGGTAAAGCGAAGCAATTAAAATTTGAAACAGAAATTTTATATTTTTTTCTCTTTTATCATTTTCAGGATGATTATTGAATAAGTTATGTGTGTATAAAATTAATATGACTCGCTTGATACGGAACGATGACTGGTATGTTTTTTTTTCTTTCTCGATGATTTAACAGAAATTATGATCTTACGTTTCCTTGGTTACTCGTTCGATAATCTTGTCGCTGAAGTGGATTTTAAAATGGCCGGTAAAGTTTGAGCCAGTTGACGAAGTTAAGTCAAGCGTCACGATATTAAACTGGTTGAGTAACCCAAATTTGTTTAGTTTTATAGAATATCTCGATAAAGATGTTGAAATACCAGAAATTATACAGTAATTAACTTCGACGTAGTGCATTAATCTGATCTGTTCTTAAAGGATTAAAACTATCATTTACCGTTATAGGAAAAAAGTTTTTTCTCGTATAAAGAGAAACGTTAAATATATAGTAAAATAAAATTTTTAACAATTGAACGATATTTTTTACTTTTATTTAAATTTTCTATTTCTTTCATCATAAATACGACTAACGTTAAACTTTTTTTTAAACAGGTACTTGAGGTATTTGTACATAAATAACGCGCCAGTACTTAGAATTGTATCGAGGAAACGAATGATATCGCTATACCTACTACCGTTCACGTAGAAATTGACTTTCACTGAATAAAGCTAGTTTTTAGGCAACAATCATATAGTTAAAGTGAACCAAGACCAATGTTACGCTTGGTTCACTGAGCCATTCAATTACGAGCGGGAAAAAAGGAGAAGCAGAGAATACAGCAGACGCCTGATTATCCGCAACGAATGTGAAACAGATCTTACAGATACATAAATAAAATCGTGAATTTTCCAAGGTGCAGGAAAAAGTACAAGCATATATTGTACCGTTGCTAAAATACCAGTCCATACATATACAATCTTTTTTTTTAAATGCAGAAACATGCAAAACATTTTTTCAAATTCATATCTTTTTCTATTTGAATAGAAGAGCGTTTCTAATACCAACAATAATAATCATCAAATTACACTTCAATTTATTATCTGTCCTTAACAATCAGTGAGAAAATGCAAACGTAGAAACATGCAAAATGGAAGAGTGTTTCTAGTACCAACAGTAATACTTTTATAATAAAAAGAGTACGTTTAAAATATTAATTAACTCTAACAAATTTCACAAATTACACAACGTCCAGAAAAAAATGTAACAATCCATGGTGCAGTCAGGTTCACCGATTATAAACAAATTAAACACACTGACTGAACGGCAGTTATTTTCAGGATCCACCAGCAGCTACAAAGGGAGAGAGTCCACGCTCCTGCAAACTCTTATTTAGGTCAAATTCAGCGGCACTCGAATTTCTCGTAACTCGATCGTGCCATTTTTCGTCGCATTCTTCACGTCTATCGCCACCCATCAGGCTGATCCTCACAGACACCAGAATCTCCGGAACGGGTTAACACCCAACGTACTCTCCGCGACGAAGCTGGATAACGCTTGAAACGCGACATTTCAACCGAACCGGGCATGATCTTGTTTTTCTTCGAAAGGTTCGGTCATGTCACCCGTTACATGAGACTGTATATACGCGTTCCTCGAGCACGGCACAAAGCGAAGAGCGAGCACTTTCACGTGGAGGCCGCATTAGTAAATATCATGGCCATATTTTCTATCCGCTCCTCTTTATCCTGCTCGTTCTTCGCCACGAGGAGCACGCCTATCTCTCTTTCTGTTTGGCAATAATCGAGTGTGGGTCATTACACGTTTCTCGTCTCCTTATTTATTCGTCCCTGTCGTAGTCCTCGCCGTCGTCGTCGCCGTTCACCGGAGAAACGTAGCCCGATTTTCCATCATAACCGTTCCTCTCAGCTACGATCAGCAGCACACTTTACCGCGTTCTACTGCTTTAATTATCGCGCTCGATTAAACAAATCTCCTATGAAATTCGTCCCATTATGGAATGGCAACGAACGTTTCTCGATCTTCGCCTGTTTAAGACAATTTATTCCAGTCTCGGACATCGTGATTCGTAATTTCGTTTCGCTGGTAATAAACGACGTGTCGTGTGAGTTTAGTTCGCAATGTCTCGTTGGGAAAAGGTGTATCATCGAGGGCGGAGCGTTAAGTCTGAGGATGACACGCTCGAATTCGACGAGTTTCACCGATGGAAATTTCTGTGAAAAGCGTACGAGCGAATCACGGAACTATCGCGAAGTGCGGAAGCAGGTACAGAGTTTACGATCGCGACTTTTTCTTTGGCTTTATAGTATGGCATCCAAGTCTCGGTCAGTGGACTTGAGCCACTGCGAGGGGAGAGAAGGAAGCCTGCCAAGGAGAACGAGAAAATTCTCCCTACGCATCCACGATCTTCTATTCTCTATTTCCGACCTAATATTACACGAGCATAAAGCACGATTAAGCGCAACGAGCGAGTGATTTTTCTTCGATCGACGAGGTAAATTTCTTCGTGATCTATGATCTATTCGACGTGCTCGTGGCAGAATGATCGACAGTTCCCTCGGTATCTCGTGCGCTAACATTAGTATTACTTTAATGCCGCATTAACTCATTTCCCTCTGTTGTCCCCGTTTCAGTTGGTCTCGAGAATATTCGATTTAGACCAGGCTAGACTAGATTTAGACTAAATAGTTATTTAGCAAACTTTTTATTATATTTTCTGAATTACGTTTCCTATTTAACGTGAAAGTATATTTTCTCGAGGTAAATTATTCTGTATCCGCATTTCAATATTTGCATATTCTCTATATAAATAATTTCTAAAAGCATTTCACCGATTTGTTGATATTTGCACTTCAATGCGTTTCTTTGAAATTTTAAGGCTTACGTGTTAAACATATTTAATGTCCTTTGATATCTCTTCGCTTGTACCGCGATCCCCATTTAGGGATTAAAGAGAAAACATACAAAATTGAAAGAAATGAAAATGAAAATTGGGTGGGATTATTTTTCAAATAAAATCTAAGAAATTATCCAAAACACGATGAAATAACAAATTCAGGAGGAAACGGAATGTGTAAACAAGAGTCAGAGTAAAAGAAATTAACGGAATTTATGGAAAAGTAATTGTTGAGCAAATACAGCAGACTTTTCTTGGAAGAAAGTGCTTGCTTGTAAAAGCCATGTTTATTTGAAGGAAGTGTTCGCAATGAAAACTGTTCACTTCGATGGAAGTTTGAACGCGGTTTCTCACGATTTTTTCCCACTGTTTTCTTCGCTCTCTACCATTGAGAATGTGAAGAAAATTAATCCGCAACGAGATATATCTGTTCTAAGGTTGAACAGATTGAGGCATTGAACTTGCAACATGCTAAATATTATGTAGTACAATTATACAATAAAATAACATGTACAATGATGTATACTATAGAAATACAGAACTCGGTATCCTTGAATTATAGTTAAAATTTAGAAAATTTTCTTTAGAACAAATAACTTTATGATTCATTTGACAACTTTTAACAGATTACTTAGTTAGTCAAATGTACAATTAGTAATTTTCTTCATATTGAAAATTCTTGAGTAACATTAACATAAACCATAAACTACATTCATAATCAAGAAAAGTGATGTACAAACGATATTTCCAACTAAACTAAACTCTCGATATAATTATTTCTCCACAATTATCCAAAGAGATGATTGTTTAATTTAATGTTAAGAGTATTACTAGTATAATTTTGTCTATTTCAATTACCGTATAATTGTCCATAGAATCCATATGGCAGTAAAATTTTGTACTTCCCCGACAAAACTGAACACATTTTAGGAGTTGAATCACCGATATTCATCGATGCTTGTAGCACCTCCAAATGTGGAAAAGGTCAGATAGCAGTGGGCCACTGTGGGCGTGCAATATCGAATTTTAATTCTCCACTGACTAAAACCAGCCGCTCTAACAAATCTATGCCGGATCAAAGTATTACATATCGCCTTTGTTCCAGCTAAAAAAACGTTTAACATTTACAACTGACATTTCAAAACAGTTCGATTATAGGATTTACGATTATCAGTCGCGTATCACTTTTTATTTACCATTTTCTAAACACAGACATATAGCTCTATTAAAAAATTACCAATAATTCGACAGACCTTTGTAAATCCTAACAAACCGATAAAGTATGAAAAATGTTTCTAATATTGAAATAAACTGAAGAGTCTCAGAGAAATGGAAGAAAATTGAAATAAAGTTGAAGTAAAATGTTGTTTACATTTTCAGTAAGAATGAACTGAAAAAGGGTCAAGTCAAATCGACGACGTTTTTATCGAAATTGCCATTATCGATTGAGAAGTGCTGTTCGTTCATCCGTTTTTGCGGCCAATATGTGCTCCTTCGCATTTCACAGTATTTCGCTCTTTGCTATGTGGCATGGAATCTGTGCATGCGTGAAGAATAGATGAACGGTATCTAACAATAAGCATAATTCACAAAGGGTATTTTATGTCACGGACATACGACTGTGACAAATGAGGCTCCATTGAAAACTATAAACCCTTTCTAACTTCTGTAACGGACACTTGTTTTGCCAGGTCGAGTTGAATTAATGTTACAGTTAACTGAAAAAATTGCCAACCTCGATAAAAGCAAGAATACAAACATTCTCAACGATCGAATTATCGAATGCGTATACACTGCTGGTCAAAAGTTTCGCCGCGTTCGTTGAAACGCGGTAAAATTGAAAAAAGTAACTGTGGAAGAAAAACAAATTAGGTGAGAATTATAAACTTTACTTTTGGCTGAGTTCGACATAAAACTTGAATTGAATTATGTCGCATTTTTGCGTTGCAATATTAAACTTACGAGCGATGGATTTAAAAAATATTTCCAAAAATATCCAAAAATATTTGGACACTATACAAGCTTGCCTTTCAAGTGATATATTTCGGTTAATTGTGAAAAGATTTAATCGACGCCCTTTCCCATATGACATTCTGATATAAATTAATCGATATTACGTCCAACTACTACATCAGCAAAAACGAATATTTCAAACATTCGCACTATTCATAAAATACTAAATTTCACGAATACCTTTGCCTTATCGTCCCCTTAACGTCCAAATATTTTCGTCAGTAACTGTAAATAAACTCGGGAAGGCCAAAAAATCCATCGAGATACTCCATCATTTTACAAGCCTCGATTTAAAGAAGAAAAAGTAAATTCACGTGCCACTTGACAGCTCGTCTTATTCAAATTCACAAAGATGACGAACTGAACTTCGAACAGATGTCGACTGAAGTTAAAACGAATTCAGATAGCCTAACACCACCTGTCGATTTTACATTCGAGATATATACCTACACGGAACGTGTCTCGAGGATGGAAAAGAAACGGGAAAATCGGAAAAATATACGTATGTATATAGAGGAAAATGTGGGGAATAATTAGAAAAGTCGTGGACTGACACGACCGTAGTCCATGATCTTGAAGCGGCATTCTCGAGTCGTGGGAGTCACTCGCATAATTAACGCCACGAAAGAATGCAACGGTGAAAGAGAAGGCTTAGAAAAAGAGGGAAATAAAGGGGCACGTATGAGAAGGACAGAAACGGCCGCGGCGGGAAAAGAAACGGGAAGGGAAGGAAGTACGGCTTTAAGGAGGGAACGACAAAAAAGAAAGAAAAGAATGAGACGTGCGAGACGAAAAGAGAATACGAGCGCGACATAATTAATGATTTCTCCGCTAATAATTAGCGTTTTCACTGATCTTGAAACTCTCGTAGATCTCCTACCTCCTGCTACTATCTCTCCTCTGTGTTTACTCTCGCTTCGCGTAACGGTACACCTATGAAAAGTTGTACGGGTTGCTTGGTATAAATCATCGCTAATTGATTACACCTTAAGTCACTCTTACGAGTTTCAATCGCCATCCTTTTAATAGCGGTACATATATTCTTTTCTTCTTCTTTATTGTCGTTTATTTGTACAGGCTGTACACACTGTAGCTGTACATCGTTTGTTACAATTGGAAAAGTAGTTAGCTCGAAAGTGGAGAAATTAAATTACCGAAGGTGTAGGTAGAATAAAAAAAAAAAATTGATCTCTTCTTCTTCTTCTTCGAGTAAGGTGAAATGATTCTATTGTAGAAAACTATTTTTTCTTTTTTGCTAAGAACGAAACGATAAACTTTGGTTCAACAGAAACGCGTGTGCAATTATTGGAGCATCAAGGTTTCATCGAGTTTCGTTAAGAAAATACGCTGCTCTCGATATGGAGTTGACGCGTGAAGAACTTTCGAAGAGACGTCGTCAATATTCAGCATGATTTCCGTGTTCAATTCTCCTATATTTTTTTTACGGGAGATTGATGAATAAATATTTAAAAATACGTAATTATTATGTGTGCGCGCTAATGGTAACAAAAATTGAGGATTACGAATGGGTTAGGAGGAATGAGTGTATAATTACGAGATTTCACAAATTGTTAGGTCTCTGCAAAAGTTTCCATCGCTTGTAAATCCATTTTGGAGCGATATTTAAAAAAAAAAATGAATTGTAAAATTTTGAAGGAGGGTAAACGGAAGCGTTGCGAAATTTTCCACGGTGTGTATCGTAAAGAGGAAGCACGCGTAGAATGGTCGATGAAGCTTCAATGAATAACTATGAATGAAATTCAATGGACTTTCGAGTACGAAGCTTGGTGAGTACGTACACGCATATTATCAGGAGGATCTTTGCCTCGCACATGTTTAATTATAATGAAAATGTGTCGCGTTGCACTTTCTCTCGTCGAAAAAAGAAACGGGGCAATATGTACAAACCGACGCAGTCTACTAATTATTAATTTCATATATTACACCAGGATAGTGCCTGTATTATCGTCTTAGTTTGAACGTTTAACTGACTTTCTTTCGGATTATAGCTCGAAGGGTCCAATTATTCGAGAAATTTCGAATTTAAATAGTTTATAAAAATACCGTTAGTCGCTATTAATACCGAAGTAGAATTTATAGGCTTAGAAAGTAGAGAAAAATTGATTTTTTCATGTGTATAATTGTCGAATGTTTGAACGTGTCTTAGAAATTCTAAGCATTTTGGGAAAATTAGAAAAATTGACTATTTTTCAAAAGTTCAAAGGATACTTTGTCCACGTGATTTCACAAGTATGGAAAAATTTAAACGATATTTTGTGCAGCATTTCTTTTTCAACAGAAAAATGATATTTCGTTTGTAGAAAATCATTTCTTCCTATAAAATGTCTTCTCAAACGTTACACTATTTCTAAATTTCATTCATCTCGCGTTAATTCCATTTTATATCTTCTCTTTTCTAAAAAGGATCCAGGAAGTAACTAAATTAACTCACACGTGAAATTTTCTGAAATTTCTATTTTTCTTCCCTTCGAAACGTATAAAAATCTTACATTTACCTCGATAAAAATACCTCGAATTTATCTTCGCAAACGCTTATTGTAAAAACCGCCGAGGTAACTACCTCTAGCATTGGAGGAACAAAAAAAGGGAGATTGCCAAATTCTCGGTAGGAATTAAGTCTCGGTTTAGAGTAGACTTCTTCGAATGGAAGGATTACGTAAGACGTTGTTCAGAGTTCAATACACCGATGAAGCACGATACGAAGGATTTCATGCGTGTAAAAGCGTTTTCCGTAACTCTGATCCACATTATAGAATAAAGGTGGGTGCAACGTATAACGGAATAGCGTGGATACCACCCACGACCGAGAACACTAACATTTCACATATGGCCGTTATCCAAGGGTAATTTTCGCAACGTGGGAATCTACGACCTTTCAATTCTACATTCGCGATTGATCGCATCTGATAGCGGGAAAAAGATATTTCGCAAAGTGAATTCCCCGAGAAGAAAGTCACGATGATCGAAACAATTAAAGATCCGCTTGGTTAAACGAGGTAAGCAATTTAATTTAATTAACCAACATTCGACGAAGATTCTGGGATTTTCAACTACATAGTATTTCTTGTGCCTGGTGTATTCAGTTGTCTCTTCAAATGTTGAATTAATGTAGACATATAGAAAATAATGCGTTTAATTGTTACAGTATCTGATAAAACACCTGTTGAGCATTGTTTTAAAATACATTTGTATTTATTGGAATATTTTCATTTGAAAATGTGTCCAATATTATGGATTACCAAAAAAAGTATCATAAATTTTACTAAATTAGTTTTTTGTTTTTGAGAATATTATTAAAGTATCATACTTTTACCATAGTAAAATATGGATTTCTTACATTGTTGAATTTTCAATTAATTTTAAGTGAGGTTTTGTCACTTGAAAATGTATTTATACATATATATTTTTGTTTTGAGAATATCATGTTTGTCTAATGTAAAAAAAAGTATAAAATTTTGATTTCTCACAATCTTAAAATAATTTTGCTATTATTCGCTGCTTCTGTAAGCGAAGTTAATTTGAAAAATTTGATTGTTCGTGAAATGAATACAAGAGATATGCTGCTTCCACATTGCACTTTCTCGTTCGAGCAGAAGACACGGCAAAATGTTTTATATAAGAAAAAATATGTCTTAATGTCACATTTTATTGCTATACACTTTCATCGTTCCGCATATTCGCTAATGTATTTCGTAACAGTCGCTTTAAACACGATCGATTGAGATTTCACTGTAACTAATTATACAAGAAACGACAATTTACGTAACGTTTTTTCCCCTTAAAGCGTATCATAGCAACGATTAATTTACTATAATAGTATGAAATTTGAAAGAAAATTAACTAACTCGTATATTTATATCAGCTTTTCATTTCTACTCTTCGTAATCGTTTCTTACTCCGATCTTACGTAAACATTAAGTCACATTTTCCTACAGTATCCATTTCAGACACAATTTCAATAAAATTCAAATTCTTTTCATTCTCAAACTTTGCTTATCATTTTTTCAGTTTCCAATTTTTCCAATTTCAATACTCTGAATCGTTTTCACTCGTTATTGATCTACCATTTTACTATTTCATTCATTACTCAGCTCGAATTAATTCCCCTCGTTATTCATTATTTTATTCATTAGACAGCCATAATCAATTTTACAATTCCGATTGGGTGCGAGCACGATCGAGGAGAGGTGTAGCAATCACGAAGCTGCGCACACCAGGACTTTCTATTTGAAATGTTCAACGCGTTACAATTTCACTTGTTCCGCGGTGTTTCGCCCGCATACACTTACTTCGTCGACGATCTTCACGATCATCGGCGTCGTCGTTGGCGTCTCGGCAAACAAGCAACGATAACAAAAAAAAAAAAGGAAAAGAAACAAAAAGAAAGAAGGCACAGGTAAAGAAAAGAAATTCTTTACGTAGGAAATATGTACGCGATTCCGGGTTCACGACTGTGGGACGACGCTGGTCACGCGATTCACGCGGTCGGATGATAATAATAATTAACCGTAAGAGAACGAACCTTCTTCGAAGGGTTTAAGGAAGTCGCGAGGGGGGTCGTTAACGAACCTATGCTTCTGATTACGCCTTTTACGCGTATTGTCCGAGTTACGTAGATAAGAAATACGGCGAAGCCACGCCGCTGATAATTACCGTGTTTCCTTAAGAATAATACGCGTATATTAGCGCATTAAATTTATGAAAGAAAAGATGTATGTATTTCCTTTTTTCACGTATTTCACGATCGACGTTTAAACCACTAAGAAGCGAAAGTGACTAATTTCCATCGAATAACATTCGTTAAATTTGTTTTATTTGTGAAAAATTAAGCAGCAAGCGTGTGTTTTTATATTTAAATTGGAAAAATATGAAAAAGTGGAGTTAATCATTTTGGCTTCTGAGTGAAATATGATTTATTATTGTTAATGTATATTTCTTGTAGAAATTAGATTTTTTTTTAAATATAATTTAATGTTGCATCTTGGTTATTAACAACCATAATGGTTATTCTATATTTTACGATAAAAGGTTATTGTATGATTAGGTTAGATTGCTTTTTTGAAATTTTCTTGTTTCAAGTATTTCTTTAATATTGTTAGTTACTTGGATTTATTTGAATGAAGAATATTAAATTGTTGTTGAAAATAACTTTGCTACGTACGAATGTTGCTTCAGTGTATTATTCAGTATTATGTTCGACCCTGTACTTCGATCATTTTCATGTGATTAAAAATGCAATGTACGAGAATTTCTTAGGAGTAATTATATGGAACATAAAAATTAATTTAGGATAATCGTTGAGTATTTAGATAAATAAAAAGATACTAATATGTTAAATCTAATGTATATGTTTAAATAATAAATTAAAATTTACCTTCAAATCAATAATTAATTTCATTTTATAAATGTTATTTCAATTCGTGAAACAATGTATTTATCCGATTTATCAAATAAACAAGAGAACTGTAATAATAAATAGCAAGTTTTCTTTAAAGTATTCTTTTGTATGCAATCACTTTGTTCGTCAAGTAATTCAGTTTATTATAAGAGAAAGTGATCACGAGTTTTATGCATTACGTTAAAGTCTCGTTTCCAACACTGGATTGTGAACCCAATATACTTTTGTTGCTACAGACAAATATTTTGCACATATTGCTGCTATTCTTTAAAAATTTACTCACAGAAAAGAAACAGAAAATATTAATTATGTTTATTAAGGTAAAATTAAACAATTTAGAAATAAATGCAATAATTTGTTTATCATTTTGTTGCAAGTTAAAATTTTTCATTATAGAAAAATTTAAAAGTAATTTTTTATTATTCTATGGCACGCAATTCTGCTTAAGAAACATACATAATTAAAATGTGAAGGTTCAACTTCCTGTTCGTGCCATTTAAATATGTGCAACGAGACAAACACATGTTATCTACACGTTTGCATGCATCACACTGTTAAGAATAATTATAAAACACTCTTAAAATTTTATAAGTTTCTATTTCGTATGTGTAAATAATGTCACATAACCAAATCGAGCACTTTCATTTATGTATTATAATTTTCAAATCAATGGCATAGAGAAAATGTTATTATCAAATTTATAAAGTACAGCATACAACTTTTGAATGTCAGTTAATTTTGTCTTCAGATTACTTCATTTAAAGATACCAACGAAATTTCATACTGTGTTTGCACTATTTTAATAAAAACTTGAGTAGATACTTACATCACGACTTGAAATGGCTTCATTGTTTAGTCTACCATGATATTCATTATCAGTATTTCAAAGCTCAAACGTAAAAAAATATAACACTAACAAAGATATTCTTAGAACACATTACAATACTTGTATAATATCACCAGAAACAAAGATATTGTAAAAGCAACCATTGAATTGGATGTAAAAAAATTATGTTAAATTGGAATCAATAAATACATATTACTAATTAGTCAAAAATTAATAAAATTGAAAATACCCAGAACTGAAAATATTATTACTCTCTAAACACTCTCTTTTTAAACAATATATGAAAAGTTAAACATAAAACTTTAAGTTAGAAATACGAAGATACAATCGGGACGGATAAAAACAAATATATCTTCACCAGGAATTTATCAATAATTCTTTAATCAGCAGAAGTGAATCACAATAATGTGTAAAACTTTACACACATATAACTGGATCAATACAACTTGCAATTCGTGTAATTATACACGAATAAATAAATACGTATATGCTGATAGCAAGTAGTACTGAATATGAAATATGGATAAAAAAGTAACACAATGGCTATCGATACTAGCAATTTTACTACACAATACCGGCAAAGATTCTACTCTCACGGCAGTTTAAAGGTATGGACTTCTATCAAGTTACTAGCTGCAACATTGACTTCTCTTGTTCCCATAAAAACCACAAGCATCTTCAAACTGCTTGTCGGCAATACGAAGTTCAGATCCTTCATTTGGAATGTGCCGTCCTATACGGTAACTTTCATTTCCTCCTCGGAGTCGCAACACCAAGTGCAGTGTCGACTCTTTCTGGATGTTGTAATCTGAAAGAGTGCGACCATCTTCCAGCTGTTTACCAGCAAAGATCAAACGCTGCTGGTCAGGAGGGATTCCTTCTTTGTCTTGAATCTTGGCTTTAACGTTCTCTATTGTGTCTGAAGCCTCAACTTCCAGGGTGATGGTTTTCCCCGTCAGCGTCTTGACAAAGATCTGCATTCCTCCTCGGAGTCGCAACACCAAGTGCAGTGTGGACTCCTTTTGGATGTTGTAATCTGAAAGAGTGCGTCCATCTTCCAACTGCTTCCCAGCAAAGATCAGACGCTGCTGGTCAGAAGGGATTCCTTCTTTGTCTACGATTTTGGCTTTAACGTTCTCTATTGTGTCTGAAGCCTCAACTTCCAGGGTGATGGTTTTCCCCGTGAGCGTCTTGACGAAGATCTGCATTCCTCCTCGGAGTCGCAACACCAAGTGCAGTGTGGACTCTTTTTGGATGTTGTAATCTGAAAGAGTGCGCCCATCTTCCAACTGTTTGCCAGCAAATATCAAACGCTGCTGGTCGGGAGGGATTCCCTCTTTGTCTTGAATCTTAGCCTTAACGTTATCTATTGTGTCTGAAGCCTCAACTTCCAGGGTGATGGTTTTCCCCGTGAGTGTTTTGACAAAGATCTGCATTCCTCCTCGGAGTCGCAACACTAAGTGCAGTGTAGACTCTTTTTGGATGTTATAATCTGAAAGAGTGCGACCATCTTCCAACTGTTTCCCAGCAAAGATCAAACGCTGCATATCAGAAGGGATTCCTTCTTTGTCTACGATCTTGGCCTTAAGGTTCTCTACTGTGTCTGAAGCCTCAACGTCCAGGGTGATGGTTTTCCCATTGAGCGTTTTGACGAAGATCTGCATTCCGCCACGGAGTCGCAACACTAAGTGCAGTGTGGACTCCTTTTGGATGTTATAATCTGAAAGTGTGCGCCCATCTTCCAACTGTTTGCCAGCAAAGATCAAACGCTGCTGGTCGGGAGGGATTCCTTCTTTGTCTTGAATCTTGGCCTTAACGTTCTCTATTGTGTCTGAAGCCTCAACGTCCAGGGTGATGGTTTTCCCCGTGAGCGTTTTGACAAAGATCTGCATTCCTCCTCGGAGTCGCAACACCAAATGCAGGGTGGATTCCTTTTGGATGTTATAATCTGAAAGAGTGCGCCCATCTTCTAACTGTTTGCCAGCAAAGATCAAACGCTGCTGGTCGGGAGGGATTCCTTCTTTGTCTTGAATCTTGGCCTTAACGTTCTCTATTGTGTCTGAGGCTTCTACCTCCAAGGTGATGGTTTTCCCTGTGAGCGTCTTGACAAAGATCTGCATTCCTCCTCGGAGTCGCAACACCAAGTGCAGTGTGGACTCTTTTTGGATGTTGTAATCTGAAAGAGTGCGCCCATCTTCCAACTGTTTGCCAGCAAAGATTAAACGCTGCTGGTCGGGAGGGATTCCTTCTTTGTCTTGAATCTTGGCCTTAACGTTCTCTATTGTGTCTGAGGCTTCTACCTCCAAGGTGATGGTTTTCCCTGTGAGCGTCTTGACAAAGATCTGCATTCCTCCTCGGAGTCGCAACACCAAGTGCAGTGTGGACTCTTTTTGGATATTGTAATCTGAAAGGGTGCGCCCATCTTCCAATTGTTTGCCAGCAAAGATCAAACGCTGCTGGTCGGGAGGGATACCTTCTTTGTCTTGAATCTTGGCCTTAACGTTTTCTATTGTGTCTGAAGCCTCAACTTCGAGTGTGATGGTTTTCCCCGTCAGCGTCTTAACGAAGATCTGCATTCCTCCTCGGAGTCGCAACACCAAGTGCAGGGTGGACTCCTTTTGGATATTGTAATCTGAAAGTGTGCGCCCATCTTCCAACTGTTTACCAGCAAAGATCAAACGCTGCTGGTCGGGAGGGATTCCTTCTTTGTCTTGAATCTTGGCCTTAACGTTCTCTATTGTGTCTGAAGCCTCAACTTCGAGTGTGATGGTTTTCCCTGTGAGCGTCTTGACGAAGATCTGCATTCCTCCTCGGAGTCGCAACACCAAGTGCAGTGTGGACTCTTTTTGGATATTGTAATCTGAAAGTGTGCGCCCATCTTCCAATTGTTTGCCAGCAAAGATCAAACGCTGCTGGTCGGGAGGGATTCCTTCTTTGTCTTGAATCTTGGCCTTAACGTTTTCTATTGTGTCTGAAGCCTCAACTTCGAGTGTGATGGTTTTCCCTGTGAGCGTCTTGACGAAGATCTGCATTCCTCCCCGGAGTCGCAATACCAAGTGCAATGTGGACTCTTTTTGGATATTGTAATCTGAAAGAGTGCGCCCATCTTCCAACTGTTTACCAGCAAAGATCAAACGCTGCTGGTCGGGAGGGATTCCTTCTTTGTCTTGAATCTTGGCCTTAACGTTTTCTATTGTGTCTGAAGCCTCAACTTCGAGTGTGATGGTTTTCCCTGTGAGCGTCTTGACGAAGATCTGCATTCCTCCTCGGAGTCGCAATACCAAGTGCAGTGTGGACTCTTTTTGGATATTGTAATCTGAAAGAGTGCGACCATCTTCCAACTGTTTCCCAGCAAAGATCAAACGCTGCTGGTCGGGAGGGATTCCTTCTTTGTCTTGGATCTTGGCCTTCACATTCTCTATTGTGTCTGAGGCTTCTACCTCCAAGGTGATGGTTTTACCTGTGAGGGTTTTGACGAAGATCTGCATATTTGTAGATCTGAAGGACTGTAGGAGAAAACCATGTACAATATAAGATGGTTATAATATTATTATTACTGTATGGTAAATCATGCAGAATTTCATGTCTGTACAAGGATTGGGAAATATTCAAATTGGTTTTATTTTTCCTTTAAAATGGTATTGTATTCACAAACAAATTTCTTATGATTTAGTTGTAAATCAGAATTTAATATTTTGTGTTTTATGTTTTTTGGACTTATGGTGCAATTATAGCACATTACAAGTAAAATAACTTTTCTTTCTTACTAATTAGTGACATTTATTGGAATTTTAAAAAATTGTGCTTCTAATACTTTCAATAGATCATTCAGAATATGAACTGAAATAAGATTTTACAAAGATGTTTTCTAGGAAAGCAATGGCTATACAGTAATGTCTCTACAAGTGTCAGCCAGTTTGCATTCTACAAGTGTCAGTATAGATGTCTGGCGTGACAGTGAACGTGTTAATAAGTAAATGTTGTTCAAATGATGTCGTGTTTGATATCATTTTCATCAGAAAAACCTCATCAATATGTTAAGAAAAATTTCGGGTTAAAAAAACGTAAAATTAAAAAAGTTGATATTTAAATCGCTTGGTTGCCTCGTCTCACGTTTCATCCTTATCTTTTATTCGCTGTCCTTGTCTACGTTCGGCAAATTACAAAGGCGGGTACGAGGCTCGAAAACGTAGTCCCTGAATCTACAAGTGTCAGATTTAGGTTCCTTGCGATCTGACAAATGAATGTTTGCAAATAGAAGAACATTTACTAAAATAGAATTCTGATTCCAAAACTTCAAGTATAAATTAACTTTAACATTAATCTATCAAACCATCTATACAAAGATTGAATACTACTGCATCATTTAAATTATTTCTGTGATAGAACAAAAACGTTTTACAAAATAACTACTTTTAAGTAAACTATTATAAAATGCAAAAATTCATGTATCATTGTATTTGCAAAAATCAGGTTAGATGCGTCACTTATTTTCATGAGAGGTCAGTAACGATGTTCCATTTATCTTATAAAAGAGGTTAGTGAGTCATTGAATGAAAACAATAGGACGCTATCGCTGACACTTCACAAGAAACAGCTTCCATCATTATAAGAAACGAGTTATATGTTAAAATAGTGTCTTATTTGAAGCTTTTCAAAGATTCGAATATATATAAATAATGCAGGGAATAACTCTATACTTCTATTGAATGCTTACATATGTTATAAAAGAATATACGCTAATATTAAGCTATAGAATGACTTTTTATGCAGTAACAGCTGTATGCAGTAATGGTTTAAGATAGTATTGATCGTCTCGAACATCAAAATGGAGACTAGGTGATGAAACCGTAAAATATTATTTGGAAACTTATTTAATATTTTTACTAACCATTATAGAACTATTAAATAATTGATGTACTTACATGTGACAAAATAATTTACAAAATATTTGTAACCCAAGTCAGACAAAATCGTACAGAAACTCAAGATACAAAAACATACGAAACAATACACAGTACTTCACAAGAAGTGAGAGAGAATGACGTACAGCTTGCGTATATATATATACTCAACATGGTTGCCAAATTCGTAGTTTCAAATTCCCTAGATTAAAATAAAATAGAATAATTTCTCCGAAATAAGAAAAGATATTTTTTTAAAGATAGATTTTATTTAACTTTTTAACAAATATGTAAAATTTAAGAAACACTAAATAAAGTATAAAATATGAAATCTTCTTACAAAAAAATATGATAAAGTATTTCTAGAACCCTTTGATCTTTAAATGTTGAGAATACATTTGATATATTTGAATTTAAAATATTATAGTCAGATATAAAATTTAAAAGATCGCATTTTAAATCGATAAAATACATAATTAAATAATGGATACTTCTAATCTTATATACGAAAGAAAAGAACAAATAGTTGTATATGCGTCGTTTCCGCAAATGAGCGAATTGTGTTGCGTAATTTGTGAAACTGATTTTATTGAAGTTCATGATTCCTCATCAAAATCAAATTTCCATTGGCAAACAATCAAATGTCGGTAAGTGTATCTTAGATTTTGTTTTCACATATTGTTTGCAAATTTTGTTATTTTAAAATTAATTTGTGCTTCGTAATAAAATAATTTTAGATTACTTATTCATTTAATTCCTGACGTAATTGCTATGCCTGTATCAGGTACAGAAAGATTTATATTTGTTGTTGCAAATAAAAGATATTTTGAAACTGGAAAATTGGAAAGAATTTTAAGAAATTTTAAACTAGTGGTTTGTTAAAGACGTATACTTTTATTTGTTTAAACAATTGACTCTAATAATATATTTGTTATAAATTAATGCCTTTACTTATATTTTTATTAGTATCGCGGGTTACGATCAATTACTAATGAACTTTATAAAATATGTCTTATGTATACAATACAGACTAAAATAGCTCCTTTATGGAATAAAGTTGGTGATTACTTTGTTCAAGGAAAGGAGTTTTATAATTTTATAGAAGGAATTAGATCAGTCAAATTAGATATTCTGATATATGGTATAGAAATTCGAATTTTATTATTCATAAAATACATAGTTTTATGTATTAATATTGAAAAATATTCTAGGAAATGATATTTGTTTACAATTCTGTGCAATAAAAGTTAAAATACCATATATAAAGCTTGAAGATTATCTTCCACCATCTGTCATATCTCAATTTTTAGCAGATCCTAAAGGATATATCAATTTATCTTGCTATAAATTTCCTTTTATACATGTGCTACCAAGGTAGTAATAATTCGTTACATCTAATAAATGTATATTTATATATTTATCAATTTTATAATAAATATCTAAAACCTTTCTTAGTACAAAAAAAGGTAAATTATTATCTGTATCTAAGGAAATTCCTGCAAAGAGTGTGTTTAAAAATTATGACCAATTACGTAGACATTGGAAAAATATGGTATGTATGCTTATCTTGTGTATATTTTCTATAATTCAAACTGCTTTCAAGTTTAGTTTCATATAAGTATATAACATTTCAGTATGGATATTCTTTACCAAAACATGAGAATCATACTTTATACTATGAAATTAAGTTTTTAATACCTAGGTCAAAGATTTTCACATATCCTAACTTGTGTGTAGCAAGTGGTCCATTAGATATTATTCCAAGTGGAGATAAAGAACATACAATTACATATTTTTTATCTGATTTACTTTTAAAATTACCTACAATTTGTGGTAAAGAATTACAGATATCCAAACATGCTCCATTTAACTCAGTAAGTTAGTGAAATTGTACAATCTCTAAGCAGTACAAGTAGAAATGAATATATACTATTTTTATGCAGAAAATTTTAAATTCATCACCTGATACATTACTGAAAAATGAAGAATTAAGTACACATCTGAAGGAAAAAAATAATACTTCTTTAGAATTAGAATTTTCTACCAAATATGTAGACAAATTAACAAAAGATACAAATACTGCTTCTACAACATTGAAAACACAATTTGCTAAAATTCATCAGATTCACAACATACAGCTTTCTGAGAATGTTAAAACAGATTCAATTAACAGACAAATAAGTCATAAACAAGAAGGTACCAAAGTAATAATGTGCATATACCAATACTTTTGAAGTTTATTTATTCTAATTATAAAATAAATTTCACAGAAAGTCAATGTTTAAATACTGCACAAAATTTAGCTACTCAAAGTATGCAAAATGTTTATACTAAAAATAATATGCCCAGAAATTTGGTTGATAATTGTACTTCCTCAAAGAAAGAAACAATTTCCAGATATTTTAATAAAGGAGAGGTATTCTTTCTTCATTTTTATTTCTGCTATCTATTTTTTGCAAATATAGATATATTTTTATAACATCAACTCAATAGAAGTTATTAAGGCAATTTTATTATTTATTATTTACATATTATTTATAATTTAAATTAGCCAGCACAA
>NW_017100180.1:515163-532062 GCF_001263275.1 Habropoda laboriosa | reverse complement strand
TCAATGTAGAAGCAATGGCAAGAAATAACCAATTAGATCAAGTAAAAAGTAGTGTTTTAAGTGATTGGCTAAAAAGGCATTCAATTCCACATAATTCTAAAACAAAAAAAGCTGAACTTATTAACAAAGTATTATCTCATATAAAAAATACAATAAATAAAATAAAAATGTATAATTTAATATAATTAAAAATTAAAATAAATGTATTTTTATATAATTCTTTAATTTAGTGTTTAGAGTTATTATAATCCATTATAACATGTAATATAGCTTTCCTGTCAACTTCATTTTTTATACCAATCTGAATTAAGTCTTCATCAGTAAGAATCATAAACAAATCAATGTCAATCTAAAATAAATTGCACAAAAACAGCAAATCAGAATATAAGAAATAACAGAAAATTTCTTCTAATTTGAAATACATTTGAAATGCATTTACTTCCTGTTGTAGAAATATAGGCACATGTTGACCCAATCCATAATGTTTTAATAAAACAAACATTTTTGCTTCTTCTGAATTTAATATCATTCCTCTTGGAGGTGTTTTATAACGTGGTGGTGTTGGTGTACTTTCTCCAAATACATTTTCATCATTTATATCTGGAGGTACATTTGGTGAACGTAGAGGGCTAAATTCAGGTACATATTCAAGAGTTGCATTAAGATCCTCTTCCTCACTTTTAATATTTAAATCATGTGGACGAATATGTTGCAATCTTTACAAACAATGCAATTTAATTAAAACAATGTTCTTATTTTGTTAGATATTATAAATAGTATAATATATTAATATACCTCTGTAAAGGTTGTTCAGTTAAATCTTTGTTATCTTTTGGATATGTTGTTACAATTTCACTTTGATTTTGAATTAATTGTTTATCTTCTGCATCACTTGCAATATTAAAGCTAATAGTATTTGGAGAAATGGGTAAAATTTCATTAAGAGTAAAACTCAAAGTTGGTGAAATTAAATTACATTGTGCAGATTCTAATTTATTTGTCATTAAATTTAATGTACAAGATTTTAAACACTTGTTTGAATTTGTTATTATATTGTTGTGACATTTGTCAGTATTAGATTCTGCAGTGTCAAATGTAAACTTTGGTACAATAGGAACATTTAAAAGAGATATATTACTATTATCATGTTTATTTTGAACACAATCCACTTTCCCTATTAAATAATTTTCTTCAATTCCATTGAAGTTAAAAAAATGCAAATGGTCCTCTCTATTTGATGCATTTTCTACAACAATATTATCTAAAGTATCATTCCAATAATTTTCTATATCAAGATGTTTTGTTAATTTTTTTATTTCAGGTATAGCTGATTGTTTCATCATAATGGAAGTATATTCATCTATGGAGAATTTAACAACAATAATAAAAATAAACGATTTAAAAAACCCCGATTTATATTAATTAAAAAAACAATATCTTACTGTTTTTAGAAATATCAAAGCCTAATTCTATTAATCTAAAGAATAAATTCTTATCATTTTTCATAGCAGCAATACAAAGTGGTGTAATATCATCATTTATAGAATTTAATAGCGCTGATGGACATGCTTTATATACAGTTTCAAACATATCTTTGTTTATAGCAGCAGCTAAACCAAAAACTGACATGCCTAAAGATTAAAAAAAAATGAATCCCTTAATGTTGCAATGAAATTTCTTGTACAGAATAAATTTCTTTATAAGATATAATGAATTTACCAAGATAAGTTGATTCATTTACATTAGCATTTTTTTCTAAAAGATATTCCACCGTTTTAACATCTCTATTACGAATTGCTAACATTAATGGTGTCCAACCAAATTTAGTCTTCCTATCAATAATTTGACAAGAGTCTTGTTTTCGTAAAATTTCTTTTGCAATGTCAAGACACCCATTTGCTGCGCTAATGTGTAGTAAATTTTCACCGTATCTATTAACCGCGTTTAATGTATATTCTAAAAATAAAAAATTCATGTGCATACGTAACGTTTCATTATTTCCCCAAATAATTACATCAAATTTGAAAGAATAACACTCGCTTTTAAATATTAATTATCGTCTAGTATAAATTATGTGTAATCTTGTTATAATGACGTACATACAATCAATGTTACGATAATTTTAATACCTTCTTTTTGTAACGCTTTTACGACTTCTTTTTCCACAATTTTCTTCGTAATATAATTCGGCTGTAGTTTAACACTGTCTTTACTGAACATTATCGATATAATTATATCTTTTTAAAATTAATTTATGTCAATTGTATTAAAACACTATTTCATAATATGATCTTAAGTTATTACTGTATTTATTTAGCGAATGAAATATTAAAAGTGACCTACAAATACTTTTGACTTGTTTGTAAACTTTTACAATTGAATTTACCCTTTATTATGTTACGAACAATGCAATTATCTAGTACGAAAAATATTCTGAAGGAAAGCAATAGAAATAATTCTATTTAGAAATTGCACTAATATTACAAAATATAATGTTTGAGTATGTTTCACTTTTATATAATTTCCGCCAAAACTCTTCCTTAGTTTTATCAGGAGTGCCTTTTTTAATGGTAATATGGTGGCAGCACAATCTAGTAAAATGTGACGTGCATGATAATTTCTGACAGTATTTGAATTTCATTTTTTGAATCGTGTATCTATTTGGCCCAAAAGGGCGCATACTTCGTAAAATTACGAAAACGAAACCATTATTCTTGTTCCTATAACGTACGAACAACGAATTAAACGTGGTTTACTGTAACATAACGAACAATTTACAGCGATAAGTTTTAACTCAACGTGAGTTATTCTTTATTAAATACATCGTACCAAATTCTTTTAATTTGCGTGTCTCCTATAAGTGTGTAAACTATTCTATTTATTGTTAGATTGTAATCATGTATTTTTGTTTGATATTTTGATCATTTTTTCGTGCTAGATGCATTTGTTAGGTTAACTTTCAGACGACGCCGAGATCATATTTTTCGGGGTGGGGGCACTAATTAAGAGAATGTGGTTGGGGGAGACGAGTACGTATCGTTACCGTTAGTGGTCAATTTTCTAGAATCTTAATTAATTTCGTTTCTACACATTGTCGTGTTAAATAAATACATGTATGTTGAATTCTTTCTATTTCTCTTGTAATACATTATGAATTGTTGAATTCCATTATAACAATATGGAGACACTGATTTACTATTGTACACTATGTCATAAATATCTTTTACAACATTTTCTAGAAAGTTTGTTTAAGTTGTATGTAATTTATTGTTTAGAATGGGAAGCAGCGGCCAACTATATAGTCTCTCCTGGGGAGAATTTAGTTCATCATTGGCTTCTGCGGTGCAGTTATTAAGAGGTCATGGCGATTTGGTTGATGTTACTCTAGCTGCTGGTGGACGCAGTTTTCCTGCACATAAGATAGTTCTCTGTGCAGCTAGTCCTTTTTTATTGGACTTATTGAAGGTTTTAATATTGTTTTTCTTACTATATTTAACGATGTATTTGATATTATCTTTGGGTATGTGATGAAATGCAATTTGTATTTATGAAATATTTTAGTTTTTAAAAAATTTATTTTTCATAAACAGAGTACACCATGTCAACATCCAGTGGTTATGTTAGCTGGTATAGGGGCAGATGATCTGGAATCATTGTTGGAGTTTGTATATCGTGGTGAAGTGAGTGTGGAACCATCTCAATTACCCTCGCTACTGCAAGCTGCTCACTGCCTTTGTATTCATGGATTAACACCACCTACTATATTGACTGAAGTATGTTTTCTAAGTAAAGATGCAATAATGCATTTAGAATGGGGAAGAAGTACCTGTATCAGCAATACCAACAGCAAATGAAGCTTTATCAAAGGAAACAATTAGTCCATATTTCCCATTAAAACGAAGAAAAAAGAGAAGAAAATCGTCCTCGTCTTCTGGAAAATGGCCACGCAATACGAATACCGCTGATAACGAAAATAGGACTGTAGATGGAAGCGATAACAATCGATCAGCTAATTATGATCATCATAAAGATGAGGATAATACTGAACATGGTGATGAAACAGGTAAGAAATATTGAGTATTATATACAGCAGTACACTTTATAAATACTGTATTTGTCAAATTAATCAGAAATACATATATAAGTTCTACATTTGTATTTAATATTTACTTAGAAATAATGAAAGATATCATTTCATTATTATCTATTTTAAATATGGTTCGATTTTTGTTAATTTACAACTTGCACATTGAACTGATTTGATCATTTTGTTGTAATGTATATTTAATAATCAATTTAGTAAACAAATTTTTACAACACTGGATATGTGATACTACTTGTGTTCTGTGTCCGATATATTATTTTTATCACTTATTAATATGCTTTTGGAGTATGATCTATAAATGTTCAAAGTTTCTTCCAAGTTTTTGTATATTGGAACGGACACAAGCACAACCATCAATCGGGTTGAACTGCGTCTAATCGATTATACCATATGTTATAACAATTCAGAAATTTCAGATATAAAAATCAGTTCAGCCCTGTATGGTAATATTGTGTTTGTGTCTGTTAGCAGCAAACGATCGGTTGGAATATTCAAATCATCGGAGTTGTCATTCGCCCCGTGCTCAAGAAGCGCAGCCAGTGTCGACAGAAAATTCTCAAGCAGGACCGCATCAAGATCAAATATCGGACAATGAATCGCATCTTCATACATTAATGCCAATGCAGCCATACTCTCCGCTACATATACCGCAATTTCCTGGTCCCCTAAATATGGGCTTCCCTCCTGGTATGCCACTCCCTCTAGTTACTCAGGGTACAACTGCTGGAACGGCGTCTTGTGGACTTACTGGCAATATGAATTTATCTAAAATACGTGGTGCATCTGATTGTCCAGGCGTTTGTCCACTCTGTGGTGCTACGTTACGACAAGCGAGAAATTTACGTAGACATCTGTTATCGTCTTGCAAATATCGATTTAGTAGTAACCCGGTTCAGAGTTCCCCAGCTGATGCGATGATGATAGAAATAAAGCCTGAAGTCGAGTTGTCCAGTTACAATGAGCAATCTATGACATATGGAACTGATAGTGGAAGTAGTACCTGTGAGCAAATAATTTGTAAACCCAGTCCACTTCCTTCACCAACATCGCACGGACCGAATGTTGTTTCGCCTCAAAGCAACATTCCGTCCCCGACTATTGCTAGATGAACGTACAGGAAGAAATTGCAAGCAAAGATTCGACATGGACAGAGTCGCTCGATTCTGTTATTGTGACTCAGAAAATATCTTATTTTTTGTCACCAATTCGTTTCACTCTTGTATGTCACGAATTTAATTTAAGCGATTGCAATCTTTTTTTACTTATCGTTTTAATGTACTTATATGAATTTATGTTTAAACTATTATTTGTTTACATTGTTTAAGAACAAAATGGACTGACATTATTTTGTAAAGTTTGTCAGGATGAATTGATTGTTATATTACTTGTGTAGTCTATTTCATATTCCTATTTTATTACTTTTTTTTTCATCGATTTACATTTTTTTTTCATCGATTTACATTTTTTTTTCTTCATTAATTCGCATGAAGCTAATACGAAAGAATCTGGAACGTTTAAAATTATGTTAAAATATGCAAAAATCTTCCACATTAGTAAGTAAGAGCAGTATCCTTAGGGTTAATGGGAATAGCAGTCGATGAAGAATTAGGCATAGTAAAAGTGATGGTATAAATATTGCAAAATACTTCTGAATTTTCGATATCTTTCAAATATTTACTTACGCAATAACTGTATGATCAGTTTTATATAAACTTACTGAATTACAAATCTACCTTTGTAGCTTACTTTTCTCATTTCTTTTTGCCAATAAAGTACCGAATTAATATTTTAACATTACGTGTAAGTAGAATTCGGATTTCTGTCGATTATACGTATCTTTTAAAAACGCGACATTAAACGATAATAACTAAGATGTAAACACAAAAATGTATCGTTTCTATTTACATAAGAAAAAAAAAAAAACGAAAACAATTCGCGTATCTTGTCGTTAATGTCGTAATTATTTAAAAAATCGTTAATTGACAGAAACTTCAGTTCCTATATATACATATACGATTTATTTTTGCGGTTCTCTACATTTTCTTCTTTTCTCTAAAATTATTGGCATGTGTATATTGTTTAGAATACGAATAGTGTTTGTTAGCGAATAAAAACAAATCGGCAACAATTTCAATTATATTAATAATGGTATACGTAATAAAAGAGTGGGCAATAATATTCGCTCGACGGAGTAGCAAAGATTTATTTTATTAGTCTTTATACTTCTCTGATAGAAAACAAAAGTCTCGAAAACAGGCTTACATAGATAGTTGTTCAAGCTGCTTTTGCAAATATTTTTCGTACATCGTCTTTTTCTACATTGTACATAACTTATTTATTTGATAATTATTAGCGCAGCTTCGCGAAGTCGTGAATTACGACCGCTCGCCCCCTTTAGACCGGTAAGAGAATCAGAACAATAAGCGTGTAACTTTTTAATCGAAGTAATACCCAGGACGGAAGCTTGTTCGATTACAACAGCCTATCGATTATAACAGTGACCCTTTTTCACGTGTCTCTAAATGTCTTTAGATTTGACGGAATTAATTCTAGGAGATGGGTTGTCCAGAGCAAGAAGTATGTCCGATCAGCCAACGTCTTGTCCACTATGCGGAGCGATATTGCGTCAGTCACGAAATTTGAGAAGGCATTTAGAGCTCCTGCACTTCGGACTCGGTAGCAATAATAAGCCCGGTGTCCATATGAGACACCGAAGAACCGATAGAAATAACGATCTCGTACGATCGACACTTGCATCGATTTGTCAACCGCATATGACCAAGACGGATCATTCAAGAGCTCCGGGGAGCGCCGATTTTTCCACATTAACGTCCTTATCCATTGCTTCGACTGTCAGTTCCAGTGCATCAAACGTCAGCCTTGCAGGTGAATGCTTTGTAGCTTGAGCTAGAGAAGAGGAGGAACGATTGATACAAATTACTTTTGAAAATTTGACAATAGAGAAGAAAGCTGTATGCACGTACATATATATGTACATGCATAAATGCGTGCGGTTAAAATTGCTATAAAGGAAGATATTTCTATCTTTTTCTTTTTTTCATTTTCAAATATTTTGTACATACACGTTAATTTTTATTTTCCTATTTTTATTTTAATTACCGTACGAAACATGGTAAAACGATGGAGGTGTCTGCTTTCAGTAGTTATAATACATTTCAATTATCATGCACAAGTTGTTGTCGTTTCGATGTAATTTTCATGAAATTTGATTTTATTCTTGTTAACGTTTTACACCGTTAATTGTATACCTTCGTTATATTGTAAATAGTGCACACACTCATACACACAGACCTGGTGATTTAAAAATGGAAATTAACGTGCCGCGTAATTATTGATAAACTGTGTTTTAAAAACGAAAAGATTTAATAACGTGCAATTAAATGAAAATGTTATCGTGAAATCTGAATACGTGTAATAACGGTAATAAAACGGCGGAAGATAAGGTATATCGAGGACATTTAAACGGGATACAGAAAGTAACATTGTATCGATCTTCCTGTGGTATTCAATTTTCCAACTGTAGAACGGTTTTTTTCTAATTAATTTACTGTGTTAGTTATATGTATAATAGGACATCATATATAAGGATTGGAATGTAACTTTTGTACTCTTTAATTTATTTATCATTATGTGTCAAGAGATTGTAAGTTATTTTTAGTTATTATATTGTAAATGTAATTGAACAAGAAACAAAATACAAGTATTTATGTTAAAACAGTTGTTAATCAATATGTTTGCTTTCTTTTGATAATGTTTTACATTTGTTTGAAACGAGCATAATTTAAAACAGAAACATTATACACACTGTCCTTCGTTAAATTGGCATTTAAACTTATTATTCGTTTCTTATGAAATAACCATTCATATTCAATTTATTCATTTTCTTATCCCAATGGTTGTCATTCATTTGTTAATTAATTTCATCATAAGCGTTTAATGCTTATGAAAACTCGACGAATACCGTTGTAAATAAAAAGAAGTCAAATATTTAGCAAAAAGATTAATACAAAATAAGAAGAAATAAAATCTTGAAAAAAAAAAGCCTCAACTAAATTCTCGTCTGGAGAAACAAAATTTTATACTTTCCATTGAACTGACATTGGTAAAAATCCAAAATGCACAAACTTCCATTTTACAACATAATTCACGTTTAACTCTTGGATCTGTTTTTCATCAATTGATCCCTTCACGCAAGCAACTTAATAGAAAAAATTCAAATTACATTAAGATTGCACAGTATGTAAATATAAAATGAAAATCAAACATGATACGTTGTATGTGTAAATATAAAACTGACCAAACTACCGTGATACATTATTTACAGAGCTACTGTAATATATTATTCACAGAATTTCTGTTAATCCCGATAACATTATGTCATTCTTATATTATTTCTGAGCAGGAAGTTTGATGGGACCAAACGTACTGGGAACTGCTGATCAAAGCACAAACTCTGCCCTGGTCGCTGCGTCAAGTTCGTGTACCGCTTCCATCGCCTCTGCCAATAATGGAGCCTACGCGTCGGATGGTAGTGCCAGTATGTTAAGTTGTTTGTTACCCACGCTACCATCTTTGCCTTCTCTGTCCTCTTCACACGACATGTTCCGCCATGGTGAACTATTACGGGCCGGTATCGCTTATCATGACTCTTCAAGGCACCACACCAAGCAATCACATCGTACCGACGTTATTTAATTTCTCTGTTCTGTGTACAGTGGCTTCTTTCCCCTTTCTCGCTAATCGATCGAATTTGTAGCTGCGTTATACTATGAAAAGGAAGTTGGAGCGGAGAATTAGGGATGGACGCTTTTCAGAAGTGTATTTGAAGTTTGTTGGAAGAAATGTGACGCGAGGGAGATCGTTAATCCTTACGTTTACGACGAAATTTATCTCAGGTGTGCAGTTTTTGAGAAAATATTCGACACGTGTGGTTTTTTTATTGGGAATTTTAAAAATAGCCCTTAAAGTTGAGGATGAGAAGTATTTATTTTCTCATTTGGGAAATTAGTTAGAGAATTTAATGGATATCACTGAGTTTTGAAGGAATTTTATTTGTTTAAGTAATATGTCAATTATTCATGTAATGATTGTTACTGTAAGGAGCCCGAAAGAAGAAATCCAAAAAAGTACGTATCTCCTATTTTCATTCGTAGTTTTCACATAAAACATTTTATATTTTAAACAGTTGATTTTCTCCTTCAACAAAGCACAGTTGCCCAAAAACAATTTTTCCCAAAATCGCTTGGAAAGCTTAAAAAAATTTAACAATTACCGATAACAAAAATGTGTCGAATATATTTTCGAAAATTGTACGCTGTATAAATTTTGTTAAAATAGGTGTATGGAGGGTTCGATAAACTTCAGAAGTTACATCTTTCGTTGTTACAGATTCTGTGCAATTGTAAATTATATGAAATTATGTTTTGTAAAAGGTATTAACATTTTTTTTTTTCTAGTTTAAACTTCTGTATCTTTATTACAGTGTACAGAAAATTAGAGTTAGATGGCATGACGAATTTAGAGTTGTGTGAATAGTTCCAGGAATTTAGTGTATGGAATTATTTATTTTTGCTATACATGGAAATACGTAGAATTTTTTTACAGTGAATGGAATTATTTCTGAGTTGGCAATTAACATAAGTAAAGTAACGTGTGTATAGTAAAGTAGTTGTCAATGTGTACTATATTATTTAGAGTTTTACCTACGTACTTTGAAATTGATTAAAACGTTCAAATTCAATCAACATTTTATTCTTATCAAAATTTTATATATGTATACATACTGCGTATATAAACTTTAGTAAATTTATAATTGTATTATTGCTTATCGAAAACGTTAAAACGTTGTTATTTAGAATAGCACAAGAACATGGAGTTAATTAATTAATCACTAATTATTAATTACTATTATTGTTCAGATTGAAATATGGCACCGTTCGTTTTTGTTCTGTTTTTAAAAACTAACGACAATGATACTGGATATTTGAAAACACAGTAATAAATTGTAATACGAGCAGAAGAGTTATGTTACATCTTGTTGATAACAGATAAGAAAATAAAAAAAAAAAAACGTACGATATCAGCAGCATGTTTGTTTCTGACCAAGAATAAATGAGAGATGTGTTGAAAATAAATATTCAATAAATTAATGACGCCTACTGTAAATTGTGAGCAATTTTTTCTTTTTACAACTGAACAGTACGATAGAATATGAAAGTTTGCATGAAATATAAAAATAAATGTCACTGATACAAAAGAACATTACTTTTTATATTTTTCTGAAATGTTCGATTTTAGTTAATAAAAAATAGTTGTAAATCATGGTACAAAACAGAATTCCAAAATATATTTCTGCAAAGATTTAAGTTATAATATGCCGGTTACATTGAATAAAGAAAGTTTCTCGCGCACGCCTGGGTACAATTTATTTTTTCTTTTAGTTTTTACGAAACTTTTAATCGATCCTTATCCCATTCATGCACATTGAAATTTTAAATACAAATCCTTCGATTCAACATTTTTAAATTATTTATCTACGTTGAGATAATGTTTCGTTTAAAATCTAAAAGTGACATAAATATGCTTCAAAAAATAATGCGACACTTTACAAATTTTTGTTTACACTTTTAAATAATAATATTAATTCGTATTATCTATTATAAGTCTGTTTTAGATTTAAGTATTCGATAAATAAAAGGTTGGATATTTGAACTAGAATTTTTCATTAAGTACATACTTGAATCCTAAAGTAATTATTTATCTACGCGTTCTATCTAAATAAAAATTTTATACACAATTGCTAATGTTTGTGACAATTACGTTATTTTAAATAGCAACGAAGAAACAACAAGGCTATAAAAAAAAAAAAATGTTAAATTAATATTCGTAAAGTGTCTATCGTAGGTATTAATTTTAATTAAACGATACCTGCCAGCGGTATATCGCGCGTTTAATTACTAATACTAATACTGGCGACAGTTCGTTTATCAACAACAAACACGAGGATTTTGTACAGTAATTCGTTAAATCGTAAAATTACAGAAGAGAAGAACTGTCGATCGTTTACATTGTATATATAAAAATATATCGTACATTCTCTAAAGAAATTATCCCGGAGGGAAATATTTGTTTATAAATATTCAATTCTTCTGAAGGGAAAAATTTATATAAATATTGAATTTTTCTGATGGGAAAGATTCACATGTAAATATTCAATTTTTCTCTTCAGAAAAATTGATAAAACGGTCAAGTAACACGTTACATATTTCGAAGATCGAAATTTTCCGAAATTCTATTTCAGTTTGCGTAAGCAAATCGATATTATCTCGTTAGCTATTACGATCACGCAGTTTCGACAACTCTGTGAATTTTCTGCAAATTCATCTTGCAATTTCACCTTACGGTGAATTAATAATGGCAGTGAAACGCTCTTAACTTGCGTACGTGTTATAAGAATATCTAAGGAAACTATGTTTCTTCGTGTTACAAGGCATTGCTTCGTGGCCAATCTCGAAATATTTTTATATATCTTTTTGTTTTATTTATTAAATTGTCACCGATACCACTTGAACGAACTGTAGATAGTTCACACGATGAGATTCATTTCCTCTAAATCATCACCTCTACGCCCTATAACGAATGGCCAATTCCTTTTCGAGATTCTTTCCAGCTCTCCACGTAGGAGATTCAAAAGATCGTCGAGGTATCGCAGCTCGTGAACATCCTGTCGCAGTTTATTCGCGTTAGACGAGAGATCCGCCATTTTTTGTTCGTCGCACTGGAACGATAAGAAAATTCACGTTTGAAAATTTTTAACTAGTTCTATTGGCAATAGCTTGAAAATTACTGCTTTGGACGATTTTACTTGCGTATTGAAAATCGTCCTACTTTTCATATATAATTTGCACGAAGAGAAGAAAATCGAAAAAATTATTTATAAAGGTCAATTATGCGAAAATCTACATAAATATTGTTGCGTCGTGCGCTTCGAGCAAGCGGTATGCTCGCGAGTGGTGCCGCAGGATTGTCGCTGGTTCTTGGTGTGAAGTCGTGGTGACTTAGAGTTTGCACGTACTTTAATATGTTGTAAGACAAAGGCTTTATGTTGCAAAGTGACAATTTTATGAGGTGTGTGTACGTTACGTGCTACTTGTCTATTCTCCCTTTTTGATCTGTCTTTCTGCTGCGTTGGTGCGCTTATTTATAAATAGGTGTACGGGTACAAGGTGGTGGTTTCCGCCAATCAGGACGGGTCTACCCCCTTGGACGGTCCTCCCTGGCCCGCGAGCATGCCGTCCACCCTGGAATTTCCAAGTTGGCAGGATGGTGGTATGTCGCGATGGCGGGGGAGTGAGGCCCAAGGGGTAGCCCGCGACTTTGGGCGGTCAGGGAGACGCGAGAGGTTTTACGACATGTCTATGTCTATTGAATGTTCACGAGTGGGCACCGGGAAGGTATATGGCCCGCAGAAAAGTTTTTTTTCTCCAGCCATAAAACGCTTCCTGGGCTTCGTGGGCAATTTGAAAGAAAAATTAATTAACGCGAAGAAGAAAAGGGGCGCATTGAAAAATAGCGTAAACAGGCGTCCATGTCATAAACCCAATTCCTAACAAATATCCTGCTATTGGCGAATTTATTTCTCGATCTCTCGTGTACTTGGAAATTCTTCGTCGATTTACTGCAATTCAGAAAAATTTCTAAATATTAAAATCTTCTCGAAGAGTGAGAAAGAGTAGGAGAAACAGAATGTTGCGTAAAAATTTCGCAATATTAAAATTTCGTATTCTTGAAAATTTCAGTGTAGAAAGCTTAATGTACGTACTTCACATCGCTTGAACTGTTTTAAAGAATTGTCCGAACTTTTGCATTATAAGGAAGAAGATTTCCGGCGAAAGTTTGAACTTTCAAAATTATTACCTGAAAACTTTTTCGAAGATTCGATATATCCTTATAAATATCCTTGCTACTGGCCTGAAGTTTCTTCACTTTGTTTTGAAGATGTTGAACTAAATTTTCCGGATCGTCGAGGACTCCTGGCACGTTTGCGTCTGTTTCAATTGTCAGGGCCAGCCTGGTTAATTGATCATGCGAGGATGTACTGTCGCAGAAACGATCTTCCTCGAGAAGAACCGCAGCTTTATCGGGATCTGTGTCGATTACGTTAAGAATCGATACCACTTCGTTCACCGCACAGCATGGTTCCTGTTAAACAACAAATGAATTTCAAGTAAAAAGTAAACACTCGTTAACACAAACTGATATTCTCCTTCTTACACCGATACCGTGAATCTGCAATTGGAGAAATGATTATTTCGCTGAATCGTAAAGTTCAAAAACTTTTAATTAAATTATAAATTTTGTTCAGTTATGAAACTTAGAAATTCAAAATTATATTGTAAACTTTGTGAAATTGTTAAATTATAAATTATAGAAATTTGCAATTGAACGTAAAATTCGTGATCAGACAATTTTCCCAATTTTCTCGCAAATATCAGCCTTTACGTCAAACTGAAATTTAACTATAAAACAATTTTTTATTGTCCCCTCCTCCTTTAATCACGTTCAGCGTACTTTACTGCAGAAACAGTGAAAATCTGCACATTCACGGTTTTGGTACAAGCTTTCAGAAAATCTTCTACTCGTTATTGCTAATAAAAGAATTTCTGCTATTTAAAATTTGTCATTAGAGAGCAACATAAATTAAATAACATACCGCTAAGAAAATGTCACAGTCTTCGCTAAATTAAAGCTGCTATTTATCAAATGGAACAACGTTCCTGTTATCATATACTTTTACTCAAAGGAATTCATTTTCATCCAAGGTTCGCGAAGAGTTAAAAATGGAAACAGCACACTCTTCAAAGAAATTCTACCGCGATCCAAAGAAGCTTCGCTCTAACACACTTTCGTTCACCAAGTGTTAACACAGAATCCTTCCAGTTTCCCCAAATTACAACAACGCTTTTCCTACTAAAGCAATCGAAACATGTAACCTGCGAATAATCGAGCTTGTAGTTCGTAGTGGCCAATTCGTCGTAGAGACAGAGCGGAGTGTTTTGCAAGTCGCTGTAAGTGTCGGAACTCCAGTCGTTACTCTGGATACCGGAAGTGTCCTCCAACGAGGAGCTCCGTGTCCCCATCTTTCCACAGTCCTCCCATGTGACGTGCAACCTTTCGTAACTGGATCTCTTGCTGGTCGAGTCTGGTATCTGTAAACTGCTCGATTTCCTGTCACCGGACACGTTCACAATGTCTTCACTCTTCGCCTCATTTTCGTTATTCCTCGTTACATCGTCGCCGCTCCACTCTTCGTCGTAGTTCACCCAATGACTCGAGTCGATCGCCGGCACCATTATCTCCGTTAACTTCGGTTCCAGCAATTTTAGCTCCATTCCACCTGATCAAACACGTCACTGTTCCTATATCAGTCCTGTTTCTTACAATTAAGTTTCGTTAAATGGCTTTACTATTTGTCGAAGTACAGTCGAATTTGGTGAACTTCTGCAACTACTTTTCCGTGTAATTGATACAATAAGGTGACGTTTTTTTTTTTTTGGTGAAAGATTTAAGGGTTTGACCGACGTTGATTCAAGAACTCGGTGGATACTAGAACGTTAGATTTTATCGTTTAAATAAGGAATTAGCGGTGGAGTGTGAGTGAAGAGGTGTTTGGAGAGGTGAGTTGTTTGAAGTCTTAACGTGCCTTGAGGAAGTTGTTGTTTCAAGGGTTCAGTGAAATGGGAATATTGTTGAGATTGTACAGCACACGCGCTGTTTTAATATTATTCGAATCTGGAAGCAATTAACCCGACAGTCTTCTTCAATAACAATCGTTTCGTACGCTTTGCATCAGGTGTACTTTTCTCACAAACTTCAATGTCTATTTACAAATAAAAACACGCAATTTTAACGTTTAAAATAATCTCCGCTATTTTCGATTTTCGTAATTAACAGGATCCTCTGCGATAAATTACGGCGGTTTTGAGTCAACGAAGTCTGAGAGATTCTCTGAAAAAAGACACCAAATTAACGTCTAATATTTCACAAAAATTTCTATTTTACAATATCCGTCACTCTCAAACCACAAAACCTCGTTTAAATATCAAACCGTTTTGTGAAAAGTGTAGCACAATGGAATTACAGATCGTGTGACACAATCCACATGAGATGAGAAAACTTCGAACACAATGGATTGAACGTGCGACACCGCGATGGATTTGAGACGAGGGAAACCTCGAAGATCGATGGAAAAGCACGCTTGATCGAAAGCATTGCGAGAGGCAAGTTTAAGAGTGCAAGCGTCGAAACGAAAGTACTGTCTAATGAGCATGAAGCGAGCTGATTTCACATATTGGCAGACCGCGAAACTTTACTAGGTCAGACACAATGGCCGGGTTATATTCAAGTTAGCTGACGGCAGAGGCCTCGCATCGGAACAAGTTTCCGATCCTCTGTTGCACACTCCGCGAATTCTACAACCGACACACGATCGTTCTCTTCTTCTCTAAACAGAGAAATACCCACCAAGTTGCCTCGAGTCGATGGAATAGTTCAATCGCCGCCGGCACCGTAACATCTTTCCTGGATTTTCCTTTTCTGACGCGATTCTCGCCTGAGAGATTGACAAGTAGCGTGGAGACGGAGTCAGTATTCGGTACTCGTGTGATCTGATTAGCCTTTCCGGTGTGTAGCATACGCCCTCGGATCTCTTCGGCTCGAAATGCTTCGAGCAACGTTCCACCTCTTTCGCTGGGAACGGTGTGACAGCCTACAATTCAACGGAATCAGAAAATTTTCGTAATTTTCGCGCGCGTGTGTGCGTTTTGATTAACGAACGAAAAGTTTGGATAATAATGTGACAGTGAGTTAGGGAGAGGTTTGGACGATGAATTTTTCACACTTCAGAGTTGACGATTTTTCTAGGTGTCGTTTATATTCACGGTTTAGAGAAAGTTTGTCGTTTCACTTTCATAGGAAGTGGACATGATTTTATTTGTACTTTCTAGAAAAAGCGTAAGTGCGGTAATTTAGGTATCGATTATTTAAGGAGGTATTGATAGCTTTGGAGGAAACGTTGGAGATGATTAGAGGCGAAAGTGAAAACGGGGTGAATTGTTTCTTATAGAAATATGGAAGTTATAACGTACAGTGTTACACGAGAAATCGTGAAAGAAACTGATTTTCAATTCGTGTATTTAAGTATTACCCAATATTTTTGTATCTTAATGAAAACATGTTATCGTTGAAATAAAAGTGTGATTTAAATTACTCCAAATTTATCTGGTGGTTCGAAAGGTTATCGTATATTTACAGTGTGAAATAGTTAATGTATCGTAAAGTACATTATGTTACTGTTAATACATTTTCTTAAAAATTTATTTGGATAGGTACACCGGCAAGACTTCAGCTGTTTTAAGCTTAAATGCCTACTTACAAGCAACAACAAATGAAATCCAAACGCACAGTTTAAAAGAAACAATACTGTTTTTCACTCCTCGTAACAGAATAGTAAGACAAATACCAATCAGCTGTTTTTCAATTGCTTCATCTACTTTCCAACGAATCTTGTTTGTCAATACACTTATCAACGTAACTCGCCTGTCGTTGTCGTTCTCTTTTTCTCTTAAGTGACCAAGCAACGATATTTTTGGCGGGAACGAGACAACATTTAAAAGGAAAACCAGCGGTATGAACCTACCGTTTCTTTCCTAATCGCATCCTGCTCGATAAGGTTCACGTCCAGATCTCCATGAATTAAAGACGTGAGCTCGACC
>NW_017100180.1:508189-515136 GCF_001263275.1 Habropoda laboriosa | reverse complement strand
CCTCCGCGAGGAAATAGTTTTCGCTATCGTCCGAGTCTACGCAAGAAAGCATCGATCCGGACGATCCTACAGATTGCCGGTCTTTGCTCCGATTGGATCTCGGCGTTTTATCAGCTATTTCATCGCTCAACCACCATCCGAAGTCATTTTGATTTGTTATCTGCGTAAAATTCGCATCGCCGTTGCTTCTTTCTTTCAGGCAAAACATCGCTGGTAAATTCTCGTCGATGTGATCTTTTCTTCGCCGATTTCTCCACGATTTTTCAACGCAGATATGTTAAATCACACCTGAAATAAACGGAATCGTGCGTTACTTCGAATGAACTTTTCATTTGCTTGGTAATTTGTTCAGCAAGTGTTTAATGGGGTAGTTATATCGTCTTGCTGCATATCGATTCTATTTCAATCTTATTCGACGTTAACAATTTACACGTCACAGTGAATATTACCGCTTTCTGTTGATTATTAATTTATCTTTAATTTGAATACTAATGAAATTCGCGAGAAAGAACTCCGAGCACACTTTCGAATGCAAAAATTCAAGAAACAACGCGTTAAAATATGAATAACAAAATAAATGAAATAAACTCATTAATAAAATAAACAACTGTCAATAATTTATTCCAAGACTAAAGCACATTTCCTCAACTAGAAAAGGAAGAAATCACTTCGTACCGAATCGCTAATTCAATCAAAACAAATCCAAAGGTTAAAATACAAATTCCCATCGCACATTTCCTGCTTCGCTCATTACTCAACTCCGCCACGCTTATCCACACACCGCGTTATCATTACCGCACGATTAAATTATCTCCACCGAATGGAGCAATTTATTTTCTTCCACGTTCCCTTTACTCAACCCGCGTCTCCAAACACGTTGTCACAGAAAACAAAACCGAACAACAGCCTTTACTCGTCTCTCGACTCCTCGGTACACACGCTTGAACCGTTCGGAACAACGCGAATTTCTGCCAATAATAATCTCCTCGCTATCTCTCAAGTGTTAGTTTAGTCAACTTTCACGACGCAATCACGGCTACAAATTCCCCCGGACAATTTCCATTTGCCGTTTCACCATGTGTGTCGCCGCGCAAAAGAAACAGCGAACACTCTTGCCGTCGTTTTTCCCGTTTACCATTTCAAACGTTACTCGATTTATCCGCGGTGTGTAAAAAGAGGAAAGAGAAGTCTCTCTTTGACAGTAAAAGTCGCGTATCTTCGACGACTGGCTTGTACGAGGAGGATCGAAACGGGCTGGCTAAACACTTGCCTGGCTTCTGTATCAGCTACGAAGAGGTGCGACGAAGACTTGGTCGGTGTGTACATACATCCGAGAAGCGTTAAACCAGCGCCGATAATCTAACGAATTTTAACCGCACATCGAATCGAACAACCTCGATCGCGAGACGATCTTTCACCTCTATTCTCGCGCTCGATGTATCAACGCCGTTGTTAGAGGGTCATCGTATAGTTCGCCTAACCTCGCGTATTATCACTTATCTGTGGAAAAACAGGGAGCGTACTTTCGACAAACGCACGGGTAGACGACGTTCCACGCGCTGCACTTCGACTGTTTCGACGTCATGGAGACACTAATTTAATAATTCGACGGGTCTCTCCTCTGCTCCGTTCGTGTCGTCGACAGAGAGCTCTGTTCAGTGGCGTTTAGAGAGACCGTGTCGATTGAGGTCGCGTGTTCGCTGGATCTCTCGCTCGTTTCTGGATTGATTTATGGAGAACGACGATTAGATTCGTCGCGAGAGTCCAGAGGCTAGCGGGAATGAGATTCGAACACGCGTTCCGGTTAGTTCGGCTTTCCGATGAATCGTGGAGTAAAATGGGAGGGAACGAACGTGGTGGAAATTGTTTGCGGTCGGTGTTGAAGATTTTACGAGATACGGCGCGAATATGGCGTGTTAGTTTGTGATTCCTGATGTCGAGTGGTTCATGTATTGTAGTTTGCGTAGTTATTTGTTGATTTTTTTGAAAGTGCGGTTGGAGTTTGCGGAGTGTCGGTTGTTACCTTGTTTTGCGTGATTTAGTATTGTTTATGAAAATTCGTGGAAATATTAAACAAAATTTGTTAGGTACTATGAACAGTAATTTATGATAGTTACGATAATTTGCACTCTTAAATTTTAATTCCCAAAATTCCATATGAAACTGCATTACAAATAACAGATAGTTAATTGACAAAAGAAATGATGTATTTCTCGAAACACATACTTTTTGCAAAATAACATTTTTTTAAACTACTCTGTTAATAAACGAAAATTAATTCCTATTAAAGTCTCTCTTTAGTTTAGTTAGTTAAAAACACAAAATTCAATAAAGGAGTAATAATAATACAATTACACCTATCCCCCGATTTACACGGTTTCAATATGAGGAGGTCTATAAAGATTTGATCAAAAACCAAACACAATTGTTAATTACGGATTTCATTACCAAGGCTCGCCGATCTGAAATTGTTTCTAATTCATCTAACATCGGACTTGAATCGCATCAAGTACTATCGAGTGATGAAAGTGACATCATACCAACCAGGAATAAAAGATTAATAGTCTACGAAAGTGATAACGGTAATTAAATTTTTGGTTAAATTTTTTAATTTATACTTCTTGTTTCTATATGTAAAATCAATTACATACATATACCTTTATATTTTTATCATTTTATGTATAGACCGTTATTTTTATGTTTTTTAACATATATTTAGTTTTATTTTACGCACAGTATTGACTTACACGGTTTTCTAAGGAACCTATCTTCAGTGTAAATCGGGGGATAGGTGTAATTCCTTTTGCAATTTTCTTCACTTCAAATGTTCTTAGACAAATAATGTTTCCTTACTTAAAAAGAAATTCACAGAGCTCGTCGACTTACCGATAAGCAATTTACATTTATAATTCGACCTCAGTTTCACTTTCAGTATAAATGAATCTAATCACAGTTCAATATGTCTATCACACTAAATACGTACTTAGATACTAAGTTTCAGCGACGTCGCTTTTTGTGTCAAATTTAATTAACCCAAAATTACAAAACTACAAATTCAGAATTTCTGTTCTCTTTTTTATCGCGTTACACGAGATCCTGCCGTATACAAATACT
This sequence comes from Habropoda laboriosa, assembly GCF_001263275.1. Taxonomy (NCBI): domain Eukaryota; kingdom Metazoa; phylum Arthropoda; class Insecta; order Hymenoptera; family Apidae; genus Habropoda; species Habropoda laboriosa. The sequence continues at coordinate 512,022 of NW_017100180.1, read as the reverse complement.
AATCGTTTTCTGTTCACCCGAATCTGTTTCTATTTAATCCTCACCTCAAATTTCAAATCCACTTGCCACCACAAGAAACACAAGCTAGAATTCAACGATGCAAATTAACTCTTTAACCTACAACAACGTGTCAGACTCGTGACAGAGATTCTGGTGAAGATATGACAAAAATAGTTATATCATGTCATTGTAATCCTAACTATCGTTTTAATTTCGAAAATTAAGGATTTGTAAATGTAATTAATCTGTAACAGATTAGCTTTCGTTACCCGATACAGTACTAAAACATTAAATGGCTGACAGTTATATGCATAGTCAGAAAAGAAATCATAGGTTAAGGGGTCAACTCGGAATCAACGGAGTACTAAAACATTAAATGGCTGACAGTTATATGCATAGTCAGAAAAGAAATCATAGGTTAAGGTGTCAACTCGGAATCTTTACTATTCGCAATAAATTAACACGGAATCTTCACTATTCGCGATAAATTTTCACTCTCAACTTTACACATGTCGCACACTCGCGAATCAAGAACTCCGCCGCGTTTCAATCGGTCTGGAGTTGCGTAAAAAAAAAGAGAGAAAAATGTGTGAAATTATTGGCGCAACGTTACGTCGATCCTGTTACAATTTCTCTTCCACCGCGATGGAATTTCGACATCTTCGGAGGACGATCGCGAACACAAACACCGACGATCTTCCTCGGTTCGACGGTTGAGCATGCACTGACCCATGCCGCATCTTTTCCTCCAGCTATAACCCGCGATTTGTTCCGTTGATGAAAACGGTTGTTTGTTTTCGATACGGCCTGAATAAATATCGCGACAGCGGTCAATAAATTCTTATCGACGCGTCGGGTGAACTATTTGCGGAAGTCCATTTCCTCGAGTACAGTAATCCGACGACCCAACTTTCCGCGCGTATTCCGACGATGACGGAGCTAACGATGAACATCGCGATAAGGACTGTCGAACGTTGGATATTCTCATTGTTGGATTTACCTTCGTAAACACCCGAAAAGTGTTAACTCTGACGAAGCTTTTTGTTTAGTAATTATGCAATCTTTGAAAAGTTCAAGCGAACAGGATGACAAATTTTGCTTCCGATTTCCGAATTTTGATTTCGAGAAGGATATCGTGTGCTGCGATTACGTCAGCTATGATCGAGATGAACTTCCGTACTGTATTGATAATTATGTAATACGCGCATTCTGTTTACTATCGTGTTACAGCGTGGTTTGTGCAATTTTATTAGGAAACACGAGAGTAAAAAAGGATTTATTATGACGCTGGAGCATGAAAACGGAGGAAAACAAGATTACCGAGGATTTCTGATATAGTTTATGCGAAATATTTTAATGAAAATCGTGCGTAATGTTTTGAAATACGAAGTGGATTAGTATGAGACAGTATAATATTAAAAAATTAATGAAAAACGGAGGGAAACGGGGTAACTGAAGAATTCTAACATTTTATGCAAAAATTTCTTAAGAAAATCGTGTACAATGTTTAAAAAGAAGTGGACTAGAATGAGAATAAAAAGTGTGAAGTGAAATTTGCATATTGTGTAGACTGAACTTTTCTTCTACTCAGATAATTTTAAATTTCTGTCAATCTCTAATTTGAAATTAATTCAGATATATAACAAATTTTTGATAAAACTATCATAATATAGTTCAAGTTCCTCACTTTCTGAACGTTTCGGTAAATTACCGAAATTTCTCACTCTTCAATTCACTTTTAATTTCAAAGAACTTTTATCAAATTATACTTTAACCAAGTGCTCGCATGTTTCGTACATTTTTTAAATTAGCAATGTCAAAATAAATTACGTATGATAACACAATGCTGCGTAATATGTTTTTAACGAACATATTTCAAGGGAAATTACATTCTTCCGGAGAAGTGCAAATCTCGCTTAAACTAAATTATGGTAATTTTTCACATATTTCACGTGTTTTAATTCAATATATTTATTAAAAACAGAACGTGATCTGTTATGCCTCAGAAAGAAATGTCTACTCATGTCAAGGATGAGAATAAAATTTATTAAACATAAGAAGAAAAGTATAATTTATAATTTACAAACACAAGTTATTTTTTCCGCATAATAAAAATTATTGCGATTTGTAAAATATAGTTAGCTTCATATTTTACATGTAATTTCGGAATACCAAGTATTTTATTAATAAATCGGTAATGTACGTAAATTTACTTACCAACTTTCGTTGTTCAAAGCAGATTGATTACATCCTTTTGATTTCTCGACATACAGTATAACGTTACTTTCGATGTTACACTCGAGGTACCGTCCGATATTGTAACATGTTTATGCGTTAAGGTATACCAAAGTGTCATTGAATGATTAATTAGATGTCATTGGTAAATCGCAGGTAAGGTAATTCCGAATTTCGTATCAATTCGTCCTTATAATAATTTTAAAGTGTCACTCGCGTAATACTTTACTTTGTACATTATTTAAATTAACGACTAAATTTTGTAATTTCGCTAATCACCAAAATAATAACGATTTAATCATCGTATAGCTTATAAAATTTTCTAAATATTCTTTTACGAACTCCATCTTTATTCACTAATTCAGAAATGTTACATTCTTCCTCCAATATATTTATAAATTTGTCAAACTTAATTTTTCACACATTTACAAAAATTCTAATATTCTCCTCAAACGTTCAATTTATATAAAATAACACAAAACTACGTTTTATTTTCTAGAATCACTTTTCTAAATAACTTCATCTTTTCGTTAATCATTTTTACTAACTAAATTATCTCTAATATTCTTTCAGAGTACCAACTTTATTATACATTTAAAACGAGGTTAAACGAAATGTATCAACGAGCATTTCACTTATAAAACAAACGCACATTTGGTATTTTTTTACTGAACATTTGCACAAATTTCAACGCACTTCATTTTCTATCTTTTCGGACGAACGTGAAATTTTGTTACCCTGTTCCACATTTTCTCTGCTAAGTTAGATCGACGACGAACGAACGAAGCTATCGTAGAAAATTGTGATGCACGTCGAGCAAGAAGTGAACGAATCTGTCGAATATATCGCGGTGCATATTTAACGAAACAACAGGTTGCAAAATTCTCGTGTTGCAGAATTTTATCGCGCCGCTGTGACGAGTGATATTATAATAAATAACGCGATCTAGTAAAGCGATTCATGATAAGTGCTACCGCGAGCACGACTTTAAACATACTAGCTCGATTGCATTTGCCGCAACGATGAAGACATGTACTCTTACACGTGATCGTGTCGACTTGCACAATCGAAATGACAATGCTTTTCGAACTGCTTAAGGACTGTACGTGTGCAAAATTTGTCTAGCTGATAAAATTAATTAAAAGACGTGACAAATTTTTAGAACCTGTCACGAGTGATCTGAAGAAATAAACAGGAAATAATTTTTCAAATTTTCTAATTTTGCAAATTTGCGTTTTTGTTCTGGGGAGTTCAAAATATAAATGGAATAAATTTTAAATTTTAGAAGCTGAGTTTAATGTTTTATAAGTGATCTGAAAAAATTATTTGTATCAAGAATGTAATTTTGTAGATTTGTTTTTTTTTTTTTCTAAGGAATTTTCAATTTCCATAAAACGTTTAGGTTTTGGACATACATTCTTAAAAACTCTTTCCTTGTTGCTCCTTTTTATTTTCATAGTGCAAATATGTATCTTTAATACAAGAATGTTTAATAAATATGCATTTGTATGTTTATTAAATTCAATTATTATATTATTCATTCTTAATTGTACATATAAAAATTAATTTTTCAGATGTTCTTTAAAAAAAAGAGAAAC
>NW_017100180.1:504198-507924 GCF_001263275.1 Habropoda laboriosa | reverse complement strand
CGAAATTGGGGAACAAAAAAAAAAAAAAAAAAAAAAAAAACATATGAAGTAGGAATTTTACACAAATCACTATACGCTGTTTCATTTATTAATAACTAAACACACTTCAATTAATAATTTTGGCTATTCAAATTATCACTATACATATAAATCGCGACTTTCACGGAAAGAAGTTCACTTAACAAACGACACTCTACTCAATTTCACGCCTATAAATCCCCTTAATATATCAAAAAAGATATAATTGGAATAATGTACCATCTTCGAGGCAACAATAGAAAGAAAATTACGCAAAAAGCTTCTGTCTACGTCGCGAATAAATTGAAATTTCGAGTGAAATACGCTACGAGAACATGGAGGCGTACAAACGCGCCATCGCGCGAAATGAGGGAACTGCAAGTGATAACGCCGTTCGAGGTAGATTGTCTTTCCGATTTTGCTATTTTATACTAGTCAGCCTGTGGTCTAGGGGTACGATTTGCCATCGTGAATCCAACATATGGATACAATCGGATATTCGAGACTACATGCTGATTTTCACTTTTTTAAAGGGATTTTTTCAGGTCAAAGGTTGACATTTTTCGTCGGTGGTGATGCTCCGTTAAAAAGTTGAATTTTAATTCGCATTTTAGGACGAATATTCATGAGTGTGACGTCAAAAGGCCTTGATCGGGGAGAAAAATGAGGTGCATCAGCGATAACGTTATCAGTGCGGTCATTGCAATCAGCTGTAACGGGTGTTTTTCTAAACGCGAATTACCGTGTATTTCCTTAGAATCTGATCGTAACTAGAAATAGACATTATTGTCTATGTAAGTGTATCAATTCGACAGTTGATGAAAATTGGGAAACAAATCGGAAGAAAGTTACACGTTATAGATTAACCCTTTTGTTCGCTCGAGTGGTCGAACAAAAATTGATCTCAATTTAGTTTTCATTGCAGACACGGTGATTTGTAAAAGAATAATAAATTCTTAAAAAAAATTTTAGTCACTGAATGAAGGTTAGGGTTAAATAAAATTTGAATTTATAGAGAAATTTGGTGACTGATTTACTTTTAAAGGGTTAAAGGGTTAAATAAGTTTGAATTTGTGAAGAAATTTGGTGACTGATTTACTTTTAAAGGGTTAAAGGGTTAAATAGAGTTTAAATTTGTGGAGAAATTTTCATTTTTGTTCATTAACTGTAATTATTCGAATGTTTATTTTTTTTTTCTTTAGTACGATTCGACGAATTTATTCGAAAAATCAGGTACCTTACGTCGGGAATCACCCTATATACAAGTGACCTTTCTATAAAATCGTGATTGACTGGCCTTGGTTTCTCGATCAACGAGGCGATTATCACGTAAATGATAACACGAATTGAAGTTATCATGATTCATGGAGTTCCGCGTGAAACCGCGTGGCTGTGTTTCGCGGTTAGAAATAAAGAAAACGCGGGATATTATTCGCTGGTAGAAACTGAAACTCAATCGTAGAACGTAACCACTTATATAAGAAAATCATTTGCCTCTGTTTCATCTTTGTAAATGTTTTTTTTTTTCATCTTTCAACCTAATTTTTGAAATTTTGTATCGTCATAGAAACGCGAAATGCGCGGAAAATATCGTTGTTAAACATTTGTGTGATGAATATTTTACGAAGTTCGGTAGATTTTGTTGAAAAAACATGAAATTCATCGTACGATTTGCGCAGATAATAGATTATTATTTATTAACGGATTAAATCATCGTTTGCTTAAACTACGTGGAAAATGCTATAATTAGCCCGTATTCCCTGAAAACTGATTTTAAAGAATGTTTATAAAATGATTTTGGATATACTTCCTTTTAATACTTGCAGAGTATATTTTCGAAAGTAACGTTTCGAAGGAAAAGAAAGTGTATTTAAAGGGAAATTAGGAAAGCTCGTTGCACTATTACGAATCACATCGTAATATGTGTCCGTGAACAATTTACGCAAGTCTTAACTTATCCAAATCGCTTCGAAAGTGTAAAAAAACTGGAGGAAAGTTTTCGAATAACCGTTTCCAGGGTTCCTTACTTTATGACAATATTCCTTTTGCAGCAGACTGCGCAAATTGCTGCCTTTTTACAGGGACCATGAATTCCAATTAATGATATCTCTCTTTACACAGGGTGGACCACGTTTCTTTGCCATTTTATCTGTTTTCTTACTTATTTACGCGATCGTGTGAACTTTCTTAGCGAAATAACAGCGAGACAATGTAAATATTAGGTCTACCGGAAACTTCTGTCTGATAATGTCATCTCAAGATCCAAAGATGAGTCATTCTGCAGAAATGGAATCCACGAATTACCATACGCTGGTAATTAGTAACGATGGTAATTATGTTGTTCGGTAAATGTGTTGTTTTCTTTTAATTCAAAAACGGACAGAACTATCGATTATTTCCTGTGTATTAAATGTACTACAAAATTTTACTTTTCCTTGTTTTTACTAGGTAAAGCCATACGAGCCACTCGGAAGCCAAAGTGACTAACTCCGTCAAATTAAGTTTATTAAATTTGTTTTATTTTCAACAGGTAAGCACCAAGCATGTTCTTTGATAATAAAATTGCAAGAATGTGAAAAAGTGGAATTGATCATTTTGGCTTCTGCATGGCTCATGTAACTTTCTACATAAATTTCTTTTTAGGGGATCAATACGAAAAAAATCTAAATATGTTGCTTTACAATTATTTACTCTGTATTAAATTTACTGTAAACTTTTACCTTTCCTTGTTTCCATTTTGTAAATTAAATAACAGAGCACTGTTAAAAGAATTTCGTTAATAATTTATTCGTTACATTGTACTTTAGGCGAATGAAAATTGCGTGTATTAAATATTGCTGTGGATTAACATGGAATGATAAGACGAATTGTAGGATAATATCTAGGACGTATTTTATCATTTGTGGTGTGCTTCATCAACGTGGGATCACGGTAACAATTTTCAAGCGGGTATTAAGGAAGAAAACTAGGGTAAGTGTACTACGTTCAACGAGGAATATTTTAATGCGAACTGCGAATAGTAATGAACTAAGTTTTCGTAATTAAAATAATCTGAAGCTTAATTAAGTATTCGCAATACTTATATAGGCGTCATGCATATGTATGTATACTGGTATTACCCAATAATTTAGTCATGTTCGTTAATATTTAATAGGTTCGTCTCGTTCTGATAGAAATATTCGTGTAATAAAGATATTTGTAATTTATCTGATAAAAGACACTTGTTTGTAGGTAAAAATGAAACCATGAATTGTACACAGTGTCGAATGAAACTTTCTCACGAAGAAACCGAAATTTTTTATATCTTGAAAGTATTACAGTTGATTACAAAAGAAAGAATTTTAATTTAGTGTTGTAGTAGGATTTTATGGAATGCAAGAATAGTCTTTGGTATCTGGGAAAAACACACAAAAGGTTTATTTATCTTTCGTCGATATATGTTAAATGTTTGGTACAAAATAATGTCGAACAAATCAATGCAATGTTCGAGCTGTTGCTTTGGGCGTCCGACTTTAAGCAGCCGTACTCTCCCGTTACAATATTAACGAAACGGATAAAACGATTTATAACAATTACCTGTACTCTACTCTCTGGAAGGCGTCCGGCGGATAGTCCAGCCGTTCTTTCCATTCCAGGAGCGACCCAGGTATAGCTCTCGTACTCTCCTATCACAATATTTAAGCGATACGCGTATGATCGGAGAGTCCA
>NW_017100180.1:499869-503740 GCF_001263275.1 Habropoda laboriosa | reverse complement strand
CCAGCCGTTCTCTCCATACCACCAGAAGTACTACGCAATCCTCTCCGAGATTCCTCAGCCGTCCGGGTAACCTTCCTGTACTCTCCTCTCTCAAAGGCGCCCGGCGAATAGTCCAGCCGTTCTCTCCTCCAGAGAGTGACCCAGGTGTCAGTCCCCGTACTCTCCTGTGCTGTAAGGGCGTCCGACAGCTAGGCTTCGTACTCTCCCACTCTGAAGGGCGACCTCTCTCCAAGCAGACTACAGCAAGACTGCTTGGCTGCGTCCGCGGCCGTGATATTTATACTTGAGCGTTGTTAATTGTTTTCCCGCGCGAAACCGCGAGACTCCCGCGTAAAATAGCGAGTCTCCCGCGTAAAACCGCGAGTCTACCGCGGATCGCAAACTAATTTCTTCTAAAAGCTTCTATCGCTTCGCGATTATTTGTCGCCGTCTTCGTTGCCGGCACTCGCTAGGCACGTAATATCAGACTTTAAATACTCGACTTCGAACTTCGGTTTAGTCATAATTCTATTAATGTTATAATAACGTATAATTTATTAATTTTCACAATTTTATTATTAATTTATACTTCCAAAAATTTGTTAAAACATTACATATTATTATTTATACATTTTTGCAAGTTTCTTTGACAAATAAGTACGTTTCAACGATCTTATTACTTTCTCGTTGTGAAATCAAGTTCGGAGGATTAAAAATCAGGTTGACCCTTGGTCGTAAATTTAAAATAGCCATAGTGAAGGTGAAATTATTATTTTAAATAAATGTTTCTATACGAATTAAGAATCTATTCAACGTTTGTTTGTTGCAATACCGTGAAATAAATTGTATTATATATTTTCTCAGTTTAGACTGAATTTAAAGTTCGTAAGGATTAGAAATCAGGTTGACCTGTGGTCGTAGATTAAAAATAGCCATAGTGAAGGTAAAATTATTACGTTAAATAATTGTTTTTATACGAATTAAATATTTATTCAACGTTTATTTGTTGTAATACCGTGAAATAAATTGTATTATATATTTTCTCAGTTTCGACTGAATTTAAAGTTCGTAAGGATTAGATATCAGGTTGACCTGTGGTCGTAGATTAAGAATAGCCATAGTGAAGGTAAAATTATTACGTTAAATAATTGTTTTTATACGAATTAAATATTTATTCAACGTTTATTTGTTGCAATACCGTGAAATAAATTGTATTATATATTTTTTCTGTTTACACTAAATTTAAAGTTTTGTTTACATGTTATAACAATTAGAATGTAGACGTTTTGCCGTTTCACGGTTTTTCCTCTGTTAATTATGTGTTTATAAATATTTCAAACTAAAGCAGCACCATGCCCACCCTTAATTAAACCGTCTCAGTAGTTTACCGTAATTAATAATCTATTTTCGGAATTTATACGAGAATTTTTGAATTTTAGTAAATACTAGAGTCAGTGCATCGCGTATTGAAATAATAGCTTCATCCCTAGTTCGATTTATATTGAATATTTTTACGCGTTTATTTGATACTTCTCCCCGATTATCGTCGCGTGTTTCTTGCAAATTTTCTTATATTATAGAATCGAAAAAGATACGAATTCGCGTTTTATTTTATATTTTCTTTCAATTTTTCATTTGCGTTCTATGAAAGTTTAGTTCAATAGTAAAATCAAAAGTAACATAAATTCGCGGTTTCTCCCTCTCTAAATAAATCGCGTTTCGAAATATTTTTCGCGTCGTCCATTCCACAGTGACTCACATTTTGTGAGTTTGTGAGTCTTGGGAAATCAACTGAAACTGGAATGATTGGCTGAAGGATGACGATCTGAGTGGAAGGAAGGAAGGAAGGAAATGCAGCCAAAATCCACGTTGCCAGAGCCCAGCTGCCTAATTTGTGAATGGTGAGTGGGTGAGTGACAAAAATGGGTTTTTTTCTGGCGATTTGGGTAGTTAGTTGTGTACTGTCTCTTGAACTGCCCCCAATTAAACCGTCTCACTAGTGTTTCGCAATAAATAATCGATTTTTCGAATATATATTTTTCAATTCTTTTAACACTAGAGTCATTGCTTTGTTTATTATAATAGCTTCATCCCTAGTTCGATTTATATTTGATTCTTTTTCCGCGTTTCTCTCATACTTCCTCCCAATTCGCGTTTGTTCTTTTTATTCAATTTATATACCGCGTTTATTTTATATTTTCAATTTTTCACTCGCGTTCTATGAAAGTTTAGTCAAATTTAAAGTGATATAAATTCGCGGTTTCTCCCTCTCTAAAAAATCGCGTTTCGAAATACTTTTCGCGTCGTCCATTCCACAGTGACTCACACTTTGTGAGTCTGTGAGTCTTGGAAAATCAACTGGAACTGGAATGATCGACTGAAGGACGACGATCTGAGAGGAAGGAAGGAAGGAAGGAGGCAATGCAGCCAAAACCCACGTTGCAGAGCCCAGCTGCCTAATCTGCGAATTGTGAGTGAATTTTTTGAGGGTTTGGTGATTGGTTATATATGTGTGTGTGCATGTGCATGTTTTGAAGCTGAACTACCAAGAGCTGAAAGAAGAACTCGATGGATGTGAGTTCACATCCGAACTCTACTGCACTACTCGGTGCAAACGCCCTCCCATTATTAGAATATCCCAATAGTATACCGCGTTAATTCAATTTAGAGTCAATTTTCGTAACAAATGTACACCCATTATTTTCGATCGATACGAGAATTTATTACGTCGCGTCGCGTTTAAATAATAGCTTCATCCCTTTTTCGGTTCTTGCTTTTCTTTTTTTTTCTTGAGTGCGTTTAGTTGACATTACCCATTAAACTTTTGCTAAACACCCCATCTGAAATGGACTACAGGATGAAATGGTAGATGATAAAAATTCGCGGTTTCGGGTCTAAATAAAATTCAACGAATTAAACTACACTTGAGAGAAATCGCGATTCGTACACAGTTTCGCGCGACATTTCCACAGCTTGCTAAGTCTGGTGGGTCTTGGACATTGGGTCTGAAAATCTGGGATTGTGGCCACTGGTGGATTCAAAAATCAAGTCTGAGGTAATTCTAAATGTTTCCATGGGTTGAGAGGAGCCTCGAAATTGGTCAATTGTGGGTGAAAATTCAAGGTTGGGAGGACCGAAATGGGTCATTGAGGGAATTCCAAAGGCTTGATGGATCTGAGAGGATGGAACAGTGGTCAGGTGTGGGGTTTTCAAATGGTGAGTCGCATCAATTGTTTATCTTTTTAATCAAATTCGTATTTTATTTTTGCAGCAAATATCCGAATTTAATCATTTTTCTATTCCCGCAGAAATAATAGAATTATCGCACTGCGTTTGGTAATAGCGATTTCAATTGCTGCTTTCGTTTCTATTCTGCTTTCGTTTGACACTTTCCTCGTAATTTCTGTCTCATCGAAATTTTGAATAAATTCCCAGCTTTCCTTACTAAATAAAATTAAAACAAATTGCCTGGGCGTTTGTGATCGTAATGATCAGTTCTCCAAGGCTATTGTTGCCAATAATAAATGGTTCAAGAGTAGGAACAAAGTCTATTTTACAATATTCAGCTGTGTAGTTTGCGTCTAACGAGTTGTCTTTTGCCCTTTTTCGATGATTAATTAAATATTTTTTGGATGAATATTTCGTGCTCATGTACGAGCTCAAATCTCCCCAATTCGAAAAAGAATTTTGCCATGAGTTCAGCTATGAGTTTCATTATCAGAGATTTAAATATAAGTATAAATATAAATTACTGCGAATTTTATTACATTCCTGAATATCGACAAATAATAAAAATATCCTAATAATTTATTCTCCTATTCCAATATAATAATATACTTTTCTTACAGAACTTTATTACTGTGATTTTATATATGTAATAAAATATAAATAG
>NW_017100180.1:476403-499727 GCF_001263275.1 Habropoda laboriosa | reverse complement strand
AAAAATATCCTAACAATTTATCCTCCTATTCCAATTTAATAATATATTCTTCTTACAGAACTTCAATACTACGAGTTTACATATGAAAATAAAATATAAATAACAGAGATATCCTAACAGTTTATTCTCCTATTCAAATTTAATAATATATTTTTCTTACAGAATTTCATACTGTGATTTTATGTATGTAATAAAAATTGTTAGAATAAAGGAATGGTGTAAATTTGAAAAATTACTGTGTGCGTGTGATGTAAAATGAGCGACAGTCTTAACTTTAAGTAGTTCATAAGATAAAATAAACTAGCATAAGACAATAAAGAATAATTTTATTCATCCGCCGATGGACAACGTGGGATGCGTGCGTTTTAACTTTAACTTCGTATAAGAAAATCAATTAATTCTAAGATAGAAAATTGAACAATCATGTGCGCGCTCTCTTACAGAGATACGCGTCTCATTCGTAGCATAATTAATAAAATACATTTGATTTGAAACATAGAACAATAATGTTCTCGCGAATTATCGATTCTAAATCATTCAATTCCTTTGAGCTTTTTCATGTTTGGGTCATGTCGCGAATATGTTTAAATTTTGACCACGATTTATTATTTTTCAATACCCTATCGAGGGAGAGCATGAAAATTTTTATAGCCTTTAAATTAGAGTTGCGATTGAAAATGAAATATAAGACACTCGTATACCGTATCGCGAATTATTCCAAAGACACGAATTTTTGATAAAAAGTTCTATTCCCTTTGCTACGAATGAGAAACGCGTATCTCTGAAGATAAGAGAGATGCCTGTAGGGCCCTTGTTTTTGTCGGGTCCCTTGCGTAGTTACCTCCTCGTGGTGGGACCTGGTAATTAGTATTCTTTTCCATGAAAAATTCTCAATTTTTTAAAAGGATACTAAGCTGAAAACTACGCGTACCTCATGTCCACTCTGATTCTCACGAATACAGAGTGGACTGTGGGTATTTATATACACAGTTGAAAATTTTAACTTTAAGTATCTAAGATAGAAAATTGAACACTATGTGTGCCTTTCTCTTTCGTAGCTAATAAATACAAAGCCTTCTGCTTTTTCTATTTAAAGAAATATTTCTATTCAATTAAAAATTTCTATTTAAAGAAAATATTTCGACTACTAAGAAATTATAATTAATTTTAAGTATTTTGTAAGATATATTAAGTTAATTCGAAGATAGTATAAATTCACGATAGATACTATAAATTCACGATTCGTTTGTAGTTAATTAATAAAACATTTTGAAAGTGTTTTTCCTACATTCTCCTGAATTTTTCTGAATTTAAATTTCCTAAAATTAAAATATTTAAGGAGATTCGAAATATAAAATAGTTTTAAGATAATTCGAAGTGTTAAGGTAGTACGAAGGGAATGGCTCATACTGCTTTATACTAGTTTGAATTGACTGGCCACATTTTATATAACGTTTTCTAACATTTTTTAATTTTTATCGACACTTAATGGATAACATAAATTGCTACATAACACGAAAAATATTATTTAACATATTGTTATGTAATATTTTTCTTTCTCTTTTATTAACAAGTTTTATAACTTTACTATATGCGTACGTGTTCTGTTACATAGTGTAAACGCAGCTTAACCCTCTATAACCTGATTTTTCCTCGTTTGTGAAACGAAAAGTTACGATTGATTGGACATTCTAATAATTATTATAAAAAAATTGACTGGGAATAATGTAATAGTACAACAATATAATGCAGTACCATAGCAATGAACAAATAAAATATGTATAAATGGATACGTAATTTTCAAGTCGTATGACGCATATAGTGAAATTACATAACCAATAAAATTTGATTCGTTATTCGTTATTGGAATAAAAATTTCTACGAACACTGCTTTATAGGAATAATACTGTATTGCCTATTTAACGCCTACATACATAAATACATTAATATCGTACCTGTTTTCTGATCTCTTGTCAAAATTCAATCCATAATCATCTGAAGTTGTTCACTATTTTATTTCGTGCCTGTCAAACTATTGCCCACAATTTGGCGCCAATTCAATCTTCGAAAAATTTCAAATGCACATACACATGAAAATTACAACTGAAATATCGTAATTAATAATAAACGATAATTATCACACTGATCAATTTCTTCTGTACATTCCGACACTCAATCGATTTATCGAAACAAACGCAAACTGTCATCTATAAGAACATATTAAATCCACCTTTAACAATGATACGCTTTTAAACACACGATTGCACAGCGTAGTCGATACTGGGTCACGTAAGCAGAACGCGGTCGATACATCGAAAAATGGTAGTCTCATAAGACGGGTTTCCAACGCGAAGGGTTAAACGTTGCAAGAAAATCGGAAAGATCGAGGAACTTTCGAACGAACCATGAAGAAATCGCTTGGTAAGGAGCGCACTTCCGGGTCCTTAGGGCGCATGTACACAAATATGGCGTCTCCGTCGAGGAAGGTGGCGAGTGTACGCGACGACGTGGGGTTTGGCGGGGTTTGTCGGATCGATAGCGCGCATGAGAGTGCGCGAACACCTACGTCGGTGATCGTCGCGACCTGGCCGCCACCGTGAGTCGAGTATCCGGCGAGTATTCCCCGATGTCAATAGCGTACGTGCGTCCGAGTGACGAGCACCGGGACCGGTAGCTCGTCGACGAGATTCGAGTCGGTCGTGTGCGTCCATTTCGCGCGTTTCTCCGTTCAAGTACCGGCCGGTTTTCTTCATTTGGATCGTCCCTCTGGTACAGAGAACCGATCATCTGGACCCATTCTCCGCGAGTGACTTTATGTATAAGGTTATGTTCACGGTGGTTACGCGCGGAAGTTCCGCGGAAGCCGGTATGAAGTCTCGTTGAGAGAAAGTGATATGTCCGTGATGTCACGAGGCTCGCCCTGGTGCTGGTTCGCACCAGGGACGAGAAAATTCATCTTTTTTTCAACCATCGCCGTCCTCTTCGGCTTGTTGTCACGAGGCGTCGTCGGCGAAACGAGTAAAAAATGTGAGTAATTGGACACGCTATATTGCCTCTCTTTTTTCTCTTATTTCTTTTTACTGTTTTCACCGTCGATAACTACTTTTTGTTTACCATACGAGTCGGGATAGAGGGTATTACTGTGTTGTCTTAGAATCGAAATGCAGTTTGAATGTTTCGTGGCATGCGTTTCGAAAATCGTTTCGTGAAATTGCTGTGATTTATTGAAAACTTTCGTCACGTTTTAGTACGACGATACTTTTCGTTGGAAATTGTGTCGTCAGTATCGTCAATTCATTCCTTGCAGTGATATTAGTGTGATAACTGTGTCAGAAGGTTTGACACAAATTGAATTTTAATTTTAGCAAGTTATTAAAACTTTTTTACCGTCAAGATGGTATTGCAGATTCAATTTGTTTAGTGAATACTTACTACTTTGCTCTTGAACGTAACCGTTCTGAAATATTACTCGGTAATTAATGCAAACAATACGCTTATCGCGGAAAGTTTGAATTAGAAAGTTACGGATACTCATAGGCGTAGTCAAGGAAAAGAAGTTAAATTACTCTCGAACTTTAATTAAAGTAGTGCAATTGACGTGCTATGTTGAATTTCAATTTGTGTATCTTGTTGCGTGATATTAGTGACGGTGAAACATTTTTTAATTACACGTTCATGTTTGACGAAGAAAATCATTGTAAAATTTCGATAAGTGTGTTTATTCGACTTGTGCAAAATTCTTTTTCCTCTTTTCTTCCATTCGATGCCTGCCATCAGAACCACGTGGTAAGAAATAACCTATTATATGCGATTCATAATTTCCTAGAAAATTAGGCAATTCAGAAAAAGTGTGTAATATGAAATACTATATTTTCAACTTCTACGTAATTACGTAATTTTGTTAATTGGAGGAAAATTCGAAAATATTGCATTGAATTATTACGTTACAATTAACATTTTACTTAAACGTAGATTTAGAATAACAAAAATGGCTCCCAATTTTACGAACAATTTTATTCTTCTTCGTAGAACTTAAAAAAAGGGAGATATAAATTTCTCTCTAGTGAATTATAAAACGAATATTCTACTGTGTAATCCAATGCGTAGAGGGTTTGCTAAAACTAGGTTTTCAGTTTAGAAGAACTTTGACTTCTTTATTGAACTGGTTGCGTGCAACGTATATCGATCAGTCGTACGTTCGTTCAGTCGTTACTACGTTACTTTACGACTGTGTAACCATTCTAATTGCTACAATTTGCTGTTGCGTTGCTTATTGAATGTTAATATCGTAGAATTATAGTATTTCATTTGTCACTGTCGTACGGTGTAATTTAGCATTATTTGAACATACCAGAAAAAAATCCAAGAATTGTAAGAATGAGAAATTTACAAATCGTAAAGGTTCAAAATTTATTTATATTTATCTTATTTTCAGAAATTTTCACTTTTATTTTAAATACAAAATACTTTTATCAGTTTTTAACTTGTAATAATATAAAATAACGCGATTTTGAAAAAATATCGCTTTAAAATAATGTTAAATCTAGCGGTACGATACAATTGATATTAACCATAACTTTTCATTAGTAAAATATTGATAATTGACTTTTTAATGTATTCCAAATAAATTTTACTTTATGTCGTATATCTTGAATATTGGATTACTATCAGGTATATTAATTTTACGAGGATAAAGTTGCCAATTTAAATCAGCTATACCATTGGAGGAAAGTTTAAACCGTTTTATGAATAATTATTAGCTGGATTGCATTCGTGTTTTCGATTCTGATACATACGTTCAGTAAATTTATTCAAAATAGTACTTTTTATTAAATATCATTCAGGATATTTTAGTGAAATACGTTTATTCATGTATTTCAAATTTTTAGCGTTGTTTACATTCTATTTGAGATTTTATCACTGACCCTCTTTACAACATGTAAAGAATTATTTGCAATATTTTGTAAATTACACTATTATTATCGTAAATGAGAAAAATCATGCTAACGTAGTTTAAATATTTTTTAATCTTACAGTAATTTAATCTTACTTTTTAATTTTTAATCTTACAGTAATTTTAAAAGAATTGAATATCACAATGTTCGTATTAAAAAAACATTATAATAACAAATTTTAATAAATCCAATTCCAAGTGTGCACATTTAATCTGCAAATGGTACATGTTTCAAATGAAATAAACTTCAAAACAAGTATTATTCTCTGAAATTTGAAATATCAGTAAAATGAGATTAGCGTCTCTACGTTTATATGAACTTTCAAATAAGCAAATTCTGATTCGTTAGTGCAATTGTCAGAGTGAAGAAAAAAGGCGATTAAAAGGGCAATGGTTAACAGGCAAGAAGAAAGGAATTTACTGGGTGACTCTAGTGCGAGTCTTGAATATTAATGTTGCATAAACATTACCTAAAGTTGCACTTTACTTCTTTGCAGAGCATTTAGTGCTTACTTTACATGCATTTAGTCGACGTGTAGCTGGTGGTAAAATTTCATGTTAATTTTAGGTTTCTCAAGTGTTTGCTGTTATGAAACATTATGCAAAATAAATGGACATTACTTTCGGGGTATATCGCGATGATAATCTTTTTCATTTTACGTAGGTAATATCTCCTGCTCTTGGTCTTTAATATCTTTCGGACTTTTGTCTTTGTTAGGTTTTCTGTAGAAACGGTTTATGGCACGATCGACCGGGAACGGTTATTTTTGAGTTGAGGATTTTCGTTTATTGCTTGCACGGGTCTCATTACCTTCTCCGAGGGTCACTAGAATTGCTTTGCTAGATTTTTAGTAATTTGTCGCGCTCAATAGCCTACGAACATACCATAAACGGCACATCTGTATGTAACGGTCCGCTTGCCGATTAGTCACCCTGAGGAAATTCCAGATTTTTGGGACCTTCCGCCCACCCCTCGCGACCGTCACCCACCCTTCCAAGGTGACAACGCGCTAAGGGCGCACTGGAAGGGAGGTGAAGATGATACTAGACACGTTGATTGGCAAATGCAATAGTTAACCATTAACCAATCAGCGTGTCCCAACAAAAATCGCTCTCACGGACGTCCGAGACGCGACGTCGGAGAGTTGAGTCGTCGAGTAGTCGTTCAACCACCACGAGCAAGGAGAACCAAGGAGGAACCAGCTCACATCACGCGATACCATAGATCAGTTTTTACAAGCCCCAATCATTTGGGTGGTCCTTCGAACCGGTATCTAGACGGCACAACATCGTGCAAACATCCACAAAGCTCGAAAATTCATCGCCACAACCACGGGCATTAACAGTCTTCATATGTGTTTATTTCGTGTTACTTAAACCGTGCGGTAAACTTTTCTTTTAAATGTCGAATGCAGCAGGGTTGATTAACACATTTATTCCGAAATTTAAGTATCGATGATTTTTAAATTAAGAATTGTGTCATTTCACTTCTGTTCAAATAGAAAATTTCTCTTTTCAGTAAAAGTTTGATATTTTTCAATTTTGCGATAGAACACATTTTTACAAATTTTCGTCAAATTAAACTTTTCTAGTTTCCAAGTTTAAAAGAGAATTCTGATAAGAATATACGAAGCCTTATTAAGCTTTCATCTACGTTGTTCGAGTAATGAAAACGTTCTCTTTTTTTGTTTTTTTTTGTAATATTTCAAAGTCATATATCATTGGAAAAGTAATAACTGACATATTATTGAGAAATCAGTTATTAGAGTGGCATTTCTTCCAATTACTCCGTATGATTGAACGCATGCCGCAGTAAATCGCGAAAATTGATAGAAAAGCAAGACGTCCACTTTATTCTGTACTATAGATATGCAAAAATTCCATATTAATCTGTTACTTGATAAATCTCGGCATTTTTCCACCATTTCAATACCTTCGGAAAAAGTAAAAATTAAAACTTCACTCTGATAAATCAGTCAAATGCAATTTATTCATTTTTTGTAATTTATTAAAATCGATTCTCTTTCTTCTCTCTCGTTATCAACAGTTCAATCGTTCGTTCGTTGGATGTACGTATATCATTCGGTTTGCTCTCCTTTGTTCCAGTTGTTTTGTTAATCTCAGCCCTCATCTCGAGGATTTCCCTTTTCCGGGCCGTAACAAACTTTCCGCCTGCTTCCTTTGGCCTTCCTTACACATTTCATGCGCTCACAAAGCTCCTCCGTTTCTCGAAAGTCGACGTTACAGCTTATCATTCTCTGTGGTCGGATTAACAATGAAAACAATAAAATGTACTACTCGTTATTCAAAGAGTTTGTTCGTTAAAGAGGTTCAACGAATATACGAGCACTTTAATTTCGTCGTTTGTTTCTTGGTTCTCTCTTTTTTTTTTTTTTCAAAAATACACACCACGTTTCATTAAATTTTTCGTTCATTGCAGCCCGATCACGGTCCCTTGAAATTTATACGCATTTTATTTGCCGTGAATTTGCGGCGAAACAAAGCACATTGTGTGCGTTAGGTTCCAATTAAAGTTTATCGAGAACGACGACGATATACCATTCGAAGACACGATAGGTATATTGTTTTCGAGTCGATGAACAGAGGCTTTCTCTCGCCTGATATTTTGTCATTTTCATGGGATACGAACCGATTTAAACAAACTGTCGCTGTGAATGATCAATCGAGGCATTAAGTATTCATGTACGAATTATGTGTTACACAATGCCTCCGTATTTTTCGAGAAATTGTAAGGAATTTACGATTGTCGAATCTCGTGATGTTCCATTCTGAAAATTTTGAAAATTAGTGGGACAATATGCAATTGAAAATTAATATTTTTTTTTAAGAAATTGTAGCGATGAATTGTAACGAATTTATGACTGAAATGTTGTAACGTTCGGTTTGGAAAATCACTGGGACAGTATAATTTAAATATGTAATGGAAAAATAATTTCTAGGGAAAAGTGTGACGAATTTACGATTGTCAAATGTTGTAATATCCCAATCGTGAAAGTTTCGAAAATCAGTGGAACGATAAGTTAAATGTGTAATTGAAAAATAATTTATTCAGTGAACTGATTGTTCCTCTCGAAAGTTCGAATCCTTTCAAATCTGTTCATACGTTAAAGGATGACATTTTCCCGTACGACGTTTGTGAAAATTCGTCAATCGTTAGCAGTAACGTGGTATCGATTCTACTGCATTTAAAGTAGCCCGTTTAAAGGATCGCGAAGTACTTTCAAATTTTAAATTGAATGGGAAACGTTTCAGAGCCCGTAAGTAGACACTTAGATGGCTAATAGAATTTATAAAAAGGAAAACTCATTGAAACACGTTAGTTGAAACTATCTCACTGAAATGAAATTGTCTTTTTATAATAGAGAAAGGTGAATACAAAAGAAAAGCTTCAATCCAGAGTTTCCTAAACATCTTCTTTTTCTTTTTTTTTTTTACCAAAAATACAATTCGAAGGGAGATATTTCGCAAACGAAGACAGTTTTCTGCAAAAATTCAAATTGCATCGAAGTACAGATAGATTTCTTCGAATTTTCGTCGCAGAAACGTGATTTCGGGTTCTCGAGAATTGCGCAATTTCAAAATTTCCCGCAGGTTTTTCGCGGCAGGACGGAAATTCATACGTAGCTGATTAACGAAATTCACGTGAAATTCGAAGGGAGATATTTCGCAAACGAAGACAGTTTTCTGCAAAAATTCAAATTGCATCGAATTTTGTCGTAGAAACGTGATTTTGGGTTCTCGAGAATTGCGCAATTTCGAAATTTCCCTTAGATCGCGGAAAGGTTTTTCGCAAGCAGGGTGGGAAATCTGCTCTCCACGGGCTCTCGTATATTTTCAGAGACGTTGGTGTGAAATTATATAACGGCGTCGCTACAGGCCTTGGTAAACGGGTGAGCTGTCATGCGAAAATTGCTGTAATCACGCCAAAGTTACCGGAACAACGTTAATTGTTTGCTCCAGCGGCAGCAGGAAGATTACCGCGCTGCCGCGGCCAGTATACGACGAATGTGACACGGACCGATAAACGAAGCTAATTACGACAGTCAAATTAGCTCGGCCGGACAGCCGTACGCACTGATTTCGCGGTAATGTGTGATCGATCAATGTCCATATTGCGTCGATCGAAACGTACGCCTATCATAATTACTAATATCCCTTGTTATTGCTTCCTATGAAGGACTGTAGTTTTCAGCACGTCCGCCGGCAAATATCCCGCCCGAATATACTTCAAATAACGGCTGAACCCTTTAACTCTCGTGCTCCTGTCTTTCTATTTTAGTTAGCGACGTCTGAACATAGGTAGATTTTGGGAATTTTTTTCCTGGGTAACTGTTAAATGAAAAGTTTCAATTTTGTCAGGAGATCTAAACGTAACTTTCATATTTCTTCTGCAATTTTTTGAAAGTAAAAATGTTAGAAAATAGTGGAGCTATTCGCTAATTGCGAAATTGTTTTGAACATCGACTGTTGTCTGGAAGGTCTGAAATAAGAATTTCTTTTTGGTTCATATCTACTATGAAAAATTGTAATTATCATAGAAATGGTGACTTTTCATTTAGTAGTTACCTACGAAAAAGATTCCCAAACTGTTACCTATTTTTCACACTGTTAGAGTGATCAATATGAACTGATAATGTATCTTTATTTCAATCGAAATACCATTCGAAGTTATCTATTTGATTTTAGAAACGTGTGACAAGTAATTCAATTATATATTTGCCGGTATGAATTTGAAATGGTTAATCGAAGTAGATATTTCACTCATTATACGTGCAGCGAAATGTTCGAACATCATTTTCATGAAATCGTACCTAATGCGTTCTTCAATTTCGCATATGAATGAAATTCTCAAGAGTAGGCTAGCAACTAACCGGGAAAAATAATATTTCAAACGATCGATGCAAGTTTGGAAAGCAAAAACTATTATTTCTGATAATTGTTAAAAAATTATCGTTTCAATTAATAACTCCAATTACTATATTTCAAATAATGATAAGACAGCAGATATATCGTAGTTTCCATGATTGCACAGTCGAAGTTCTATCTCTGTAAAAAAAGTATACGTTTTCTGCGTATATTCGCGTAAAAGTTTTGTACGATTTTATGCAAAATGAGATATTTCAATAAAGTTCTTCTAAATTGCGCAGTCTAAATTTCCCCATCTAAATACGATCAGTGTTTCTTGAGAAAATGTTCGATCATGCACACGACGTGGTTTCCAGTATCTGGAACATAGATAAAAAAAAAAAGAAAAAGGAAAGGGTGGTTTCGCTTCATCTGAAAGAACTCGATCAGCTTTGATCGACAGACGTTCAGTCTAAAGCATAGCTTTTTGTGTGGCAGCTCTCTCTCCCATGTGGCATCGATTTTACCGCGCTACGTATAGATTTTCACCTTTGTAGAAAGTGTCGCACATTCAACGACGAAGCCACTGCTTTTCTCTTCGTTCCAAGTACACTTGCTCCACATTTGCATCCGGCCTTCAAGTGTCCATCCTTCTATCTTGCATCTACCTGCTCCTGAATCTGTGCTTTGCTCAAGTAGGATAAGTCCCGAGCGTGATCTTCCTTCGCTGCGTGTTGATTGCATATTTATCGATTATTCAAATCGTTTTTTTAACCTGTGGCGGGTACGTCGTCGTCAACAAACCCTTACCGTACGTCGTTCTATTCTTCCACGCGAACTCTCTCTTTTCCAACTCCTTCAGATTTTAGTTTCCGTTCGTTTGTCTCTCCCCGGGTTAAGACTTGCCTTCGTCCTCGGGTAGCCTAAGAAGCGCACATGTGGCATCCAGGTTCGCACGAGGACGAACGAATTTTCCGTTTCCATCACTTTCTCCACTTCTAACTTTATCTATCGCTACTCCTGTCTCCCTGTCCTCACAAGATAAAAACCCAGTACGCCTACACCTCCAGAGAGTTTGTTTCTTTACCGACCATCGCGACGTACCCGCCGAACCGCTGCCGCCGGGACAATTAACAAAGTAAACGATTGTATTTTCTGGACCAATTGTACGCCGATCATTCACTTATACTTTAATAAATTGAGGTGAAAAACGACGTTCCTCACCCACCTCAAACCCTTTCGCGAGCAGTCGGACACACGTGTTCCGTTTTGGTACTCGAACAAAAATTGGTCTCCATCTCGTATTCGTTGAAGAAAAAATAAAAATTTTTCAAATAATTCGAGAAAGGGTTAAACCTTTAGTAGGCAAAAATGCAAAGTTGGTATCGTTTCAATAGTGGTTTCTAAATTTTAATAATGCAATTTTTAGATCAGTAGACGATTAAGAAATTCTTTAAAAAAATAATTCGAGAAAGGGCTAAACCCTTAGTAGTAAAAATGATTTTTAAACAATCATACTTAGTAATGCGGTATTTTTCGAATGACTTTTCCAAATGGTTTGCGGTTTCTTACATTTCTTCCAAGTGAAATCAAATTTTACTCAAATAGCTACGCGATGTGTATTTATTCCAAATTGTACGGTGTTCTATACTCGCTTCTTTATTCGCTTGGAATATCATAAGTGTCGTGTAAAGCCAAAGTGGGCCTTTAAACTCTAGTCGAGATTAAACTCCCTATCGTGAGGCCGCCTTTAAGCTCGGCTTAGACTTTAAGCTTTGGCAGAGAACCTCTAGGCAAATAGTTTTGATTGATAATGGACTAGGAGAAACATCGTAATGGATTGAGTACAAAGGAGGAGCTAATCACGCTCAAGTTTGCGCGCACTATAATATAGAAGAGATATAATGGCATTATTAGATTGCTATTGCTGAGCACATTTAGTTGCACAAGCGAAATTTAATAAAGTAAACCAGATTAAGATATCTCTGTTACATCTACATATATAGCCAGTATGAAATGTAAAATTTGAAATAATTAAACGACCACTAATATAGTAGAAAGATGTCATTTTAGGTACTCCTATTAATTTCTTGCAATTGACATTACATAATATTATTTGAAAGGTGCTGTTTCGTACTCAGTTTTAAAATTAACAAGCTTAAAACGTAAATAGCCTCTGCTCTTCGAATTTGACTACTGAAATCGAACGAGTTTTGTAATAATTTATTAAAAAAAATTGTAATTACAGAGAAATAATTATTTGAATTCGCAAAATGATATTTTCGTCAATTGTCAATCTTAAATTTCGATAGTAGAAATAATTTTTCTAGCTTCGACAAAACTATATTTTTAGTTAATTTAAACGAGGGTGATGAGGTTTCGCGTGAAAAGCAAAGGGTTGAAAACGTAGGTTTCGCGCAGATAAGGGAGCCCAACTTTGATACTACCTTCCTTTATGGGTCGGAAGTGTTGGATTTATGGTGGTAGGGCTCATATGTTGTCGTCCATAGAACACCGGAATTCATTTTCTATTCGCCGATAAAGTACTTAGACTGGGGGGTCATAGCTATTTTCTTTTCACTTCTTTTTTGTCTCCCTGTTCTGAAAGTGACGTTTGAATAAATGAGAGATTTTCGCAAGGGAGAAGCGATAACAAATTTTCTTCTTATTCCGTGTTGTTTGATTTTTACGTCGCGCCAAATTAATTGAACTACGTGTATTCTGTTTGTTACAAAATTGCGTTAGGATACAAATATGAAACTAGCACATAAACTAGAAAGAGTTGAGATTATAAAATACATTCAACATATAAAAAGAATTTATAAATGAATAGAAAATAAATTCACCGAAAATGTGGGATAGAGCTTTAAGAATTCGTTCACCGTGATTACAAATCGCATTTGCTTCGAAAAAACGACTGAGAACATATTTCTAACTATTTTAAACATTTAAATTCGGTTAGAACAGTCTTTGAGATATTGTTACAAAAAGGGTTGCTCACATTTTTATTTTTTAAAAAAGCAGTCTTGAATCATTCACGAGAATGTACCACGCAGTTCAAAGAATCGTATAAAATTATTAATGAAATAACATTGAGATGTAACTACGATATCTGCCACCTGTTGCTAATGAGAGGACGTCATAATCGGAATGAGCGCTTCTCACATGAAACCAGGTTTCAAGTCGAGAATCCACCGAATATAAACAAATAATTTCAATTTTTAAACTAAAAACTAATTTTCCTTTTTTTTTTTAAATTGTCACAAAAGTAACAAACAAGTTCTCCACAATTTCTTCTAGCATACATCCTTAATTATTCCAAAACACTGTGTCTGATATATCCTCATCCTAATTCACTGTGTTACCACAGATCTCACAGTTAAAAGGGAACACTGTTGGACATTGATAAAATTGAAAAACGTCAGCTCCAAATTCGCTCGATTAAAAAGTGTTCCAAGCAATGAAGTCTCTAGTATCGTCCTTCTTTTTTTTCTCTTTTTTAATACAAGTGATTTCTTTTTCGTGTGGCGAACAGCGGTGGCAGAACCGCATACTCTTGTTTCTTGCATCTCTCTCTTTCTCTCACTCACTCACTCACTCACTCACTCACTCACTTACCCTTCCGCGGCAACCCTTGTCACTGTCTGGTGGCTTGATTTCTTGCTAAACTCTACCGGCAAGAAACTTCGCATCCGGGAAGGAGTGACTCGCTCTTTCCCCATTTACTTATCCCCCGGGATAGTCGCGGCGGTCCAGACTGTGCATCACCGGCGACAACGGTCCTTCGACTTGGCAAAATTCCACTCAATTTCCGTGGAATTCACGTGCGACCGACAGACCGCGAAATAATCCGTAAGATGATGGCCGCTGAATTATGAGCAAAATCATCCTTGTGTTACCGTTCTTTATCTTTCTTCCACTTTTTTTTTTCTTTCCTCTAGGAATATTTTCATAGTGAAATTTGCAAACGTAGAAGCACAGAGTGAACGTTAACCCTTCGACTATGATTTTTTTTTTTTGCTGACTGCATTTGAGCGTTAACTATTTATCACTGAGTTAGGAAGGAGAAGTTAATGTTTCATAGATTGTTCCTCAGTTTGATAAATTAAAATGAAAGGTAGAATTATAATGAAATTCATTTTTGTTACTAATGTAACTATTTTTGTCGTATCTTGAGTTACAAGGCAAGAGGTTAAACCCGCGCTCTTCGTATCTTTCTTTTAATGGTAGGTTTACGGGACGCGCCATTTTGACGCATTTCGAATTTTACAAGGAAAATTACAGAAATCGTTTACATTTCTCTCCTACCACTTATTATAAATTTTATATGAATATCACATAGTTTCATTTGTAAGTTAATAGTGTACAATACGTTGTTTTTAAATAAAGTAAGTTGTCTTTTAAAGAAAATATGCGCCAATTTGACGCGCGTCCTCAGAGATAGGTATACAAGAAATGTCCGTAAACCTAGTGTTAATTTCCCGCAGTTAGTTTACAATTATCCCCAGCACACACATTCCTCAATTTTCACCGTTACGGTGAAAGTTCATCTACCCTAAGATTAGGAATTGTTAAAGAAAAGTCCTCCAAGTGAGACGCAACAGGATGAAGAAGCTTTACAGATTTTCACCCTAACTACCTCGTGCAATTCGGAAACTTTACACGAACAGCAAGGAACAACTTCCGCCGTGGTACACGAATGGCAACAACGTTTTTCCCCCCTTGTAAAACGTTTCTCCCACACTTGGAAGAGGAAAACGGTTCTCTCGCTTTCCGGCGGCGGTGTCGAAAAGAAGGCGTGCGCTCTAGCCACACACAGAGTGCCACGATTCCCACAAGATCGCGTTGCGAAATAGATTGAAGCTTTCCGTAGTCTGGCGAGTTTCGTCAAATTGAAAGCCACCAAGCTGTAACTCGGGATGGTGGCTTCCAATCGTTATATCGAAACGTAGCGCGGGAATTACTAACAGCAACGGCCGATTGCTAGCAGCACCGCGGTACCCTCACCTGTCGCTTTCTCGGTTTCCTCTCTTTGTGCGGCAGCCACCTCAATTACCGAGGCTGTTCGTATCGGTAACATCGAGACGGCCAATCTGCCTCGGCGAATCAATCGAGAGAGGAATTCTTGGACATTTGACGAAGTTCAAGGGAATTTCGTACTTCCGACACTCGTTGCTCCTCTCGTTACTTCTGATTCTTAGGAATTGTACCTTTGTCGCTGCCTCTGCTTCGCGTCAAATTTTGGGGAGCTTAATTTTTGGGATCGATGGATTGTGAATCTTGTGGTAAATCTGTCTTTAGTATTGCTTCGCTGTAATTAAGGAGAACGCGTGCGTTTGGAATTTTTTTAGTAATTGTTGAGAATAATTAGGGAGATTACTTAATTTTGAGACGAAAATAAGTCAAATTTTGGGCAGCCTAATTTTTTTATACTGATAGATTATAAATTCTCACCGTAAATCTACCTTTAATTATAATTATTGAGGTCAGTTTCCCCGAATCTTAAGTGTTTCACTATTGCAAATAACTGGAAAAGTGCAAATTTGGAGACAAGAAATATGAATGCGTTAAATTTTGGGCAGCTCAATTTTCTGCTACTGATAGACTATAAATTCTCGTGGTAAATCTGTCTGTATTTGATATTGCTTCACTGTAATTAAGGATGAGCAATCGTGTGTTTCGAATTGAGTTAGTTTCCCCGAATCTGAAGTGTTTATTGCGAGTAATTGGGAACGAACTAGTAAATTTTGATCTGATTTTTCAGCTAGCAAGGAGACCCCTTTTAATTTTTCTACAAATTTTTATCTTTGGCCTTTTTATTCACACTTCGTTTGAAATTTATGATAATTAATTCTCTCCGTTACATTCGATTTTTACGAAATGTAACGAATAAACATATGTAATTACATTCAGAAATTAATTGCTTCGGTTCACCGATTGATTCCTCTATCGCTAATTTCTTCTTCAGTTTTCACAATAATTCATTAAAAAGCTGGATCATCATAAACGAATCCCTTTACTTGCGCGTCTTTTTTATTTCCTTTCTTTGAAACTTTTAGATGAGAAGCACGAAGTGCAGTTGCGTTATTGTATAATAATGCGAACATTTTTACTCATCGTGCTTACTTGCTTTGATACGATAACAATCTGAGCTTTGCGCAAAAGTTGATTCACAGTTTGATAACAATGCTCAGTTAAGCTTCCTGTCGTAGAAAAACACCGCGAAAAGTTGTCGGATTTTGTCGTGGAAAGAAGCGGAAAGACATAATCTTTACGCATTAAACCGTTCCCTTTCCTCGTTTTCTCTTCATTGTTTTCTTTCCGCTTTATATGCAACCGGCGTAATGGTGCATTCTAAGTTTCGGCGAGGTTATTATTCTCTCGAGAGCAATATCCTTATTTGCGAGAGAAGTATATTTACGATTTCGCAATATATCACCCTATACTTTTTTGCAGACGTAGATTTTTCCAGGTCTTATCAGGAATATCTGTAAAATCTCAGAAGTTTCACCTTCAATTGCCCATTCTGATTTTCATACACGCGAAGTTTAAATTTCTATTCAGTTAACAGTTGCAGCGGGAAATTTGAATAATTTTTAATTCGTTTTATATTTCACAAATGTGACTTTTGTTGCAGCAAATATTTCCTATGTTACGTGAGCTTTTTGTGAAATACAGAGCTTTGTTGTCTTCAAATGTAAGTCCTTTTTACGAAGGTGTAAAGTCGTTCTGTTTTGAGAAGGAAAGAAATTTCTCAGCTATTTCAGATGCTCGAAGAACCGACACGTGGCACACTTTATCACATTTTAATTTAAATACTTGAGGTTGAAATTCCTGGCAACATAGTGTGTACACACATTCCTCGCATAGATGCGTACGGATGCTCTGGATGGGTTACGGCGTAACCGTTACGCAATTCGCATCTCTCTGACCTAGTATATTGGCATACAAGCGTAGTAAATGTTAAAGGAATTTGTCCCACTTTGCATACACAGATTCTCGTACTTGCACCAATGTTTTGTATTTCCCGATTCTGACAAATTTTTTAAATTTACCTCAAACTTGTCGCTTTTATGGAGATGTTTTAAAAATATTTTAATGTATTAAAAAAAAAAGCTACTAGGGATTTCATTGCTTAGAACACTTTTTAATCGAGCGAATTTGGAGCTGACATTTTTTTATTTTATCAATTTCCAACAGTGTTCGCTGTTTTAGGCTGAAGAAGTGGATTCTGTGGAAGCTACGGTAGCAAAGTGAATTAGGTTGAAGATATTATCAGACACACTTTTTTTTTTATTAAAATTTTAGATCTAGATAATTACGTCAGTGCAAATATGTGTATATTTATATCGTCACAGGTGGAACTCTGTTCGATTATAGCACATCGAAAGTTTAAACGCCATTTGGCGATCCAAATAGTGGTTTCTAGTAAACATAGTCCTTTTACGGGCAGTAACATTCAATTCGTAGCTCGTTAACGATTGAAGCAAGTGGTATCGCCGTTGACTTTTACCTTCATTGCACTCTGCGGTGTCTACTTCGTTTACTTGTTTAAACTGTGTTTCCTCACGTTTTTTTGTAACCTGATAAAACCTCGTTCAAATAACTTTTTTGATTTTCTTTCCATTTTGTTGTCTGTTACGTACGAAATAATTTAAGCTTATTAATAAGTGAACGTTGGTGATTTACTCTAATTAATTTTCTCAATGATCAATTCAAAATGAGGATTTTGAAAATTTCCAAAGTGAAAATTTTGGAGATTAATAATAATACGTGATTGTTAATTTAGTCACTTATTCAGTAACTTGCTATTTTTTTATATCTACTTTTTTACGTAACAGTTTATTTGTTACTCAGTGTTTTCTTTACATCTATGAAGAATAATTGTTGCAATCGTACTGTGCAACGTTAGAAACCGGTATCGAATTTACCTTTAAGAAACTTTCAGTCATCGAGAACGAAAAAGAAATAAAATTGTAAATCCGTTGGAGAAGGGTTAATTTCTAGACGAGAAAATTAGCCCCATTCGTGACTAGACGGATGCAAATGTCTCACTTGAGTAATCAAACAAAAATTGATCTCAATTTAGCATCCACTGCAGTCGCGATTACCGATAAAAGGTAAATAACAAGTTCTAAAAAAAAAAAATTCGTGTCACGAGAGGGTTAAACGCGAGAAATATACGAAACATCGAACGTCAATCTCGAACTGAAAAACATCCTCTCTTTGCGACCGTGTGAGAAACTGTGTCGAACGAAAAGCAACGAACATTCGTATAACACGATATTGCCTCGGTCCGCACAAAAGGTTAAGCTGATTAACTCTCTATTATGAAAGAAACGGGATCGACAGATTCCTCCGGAGACACGGCGTGAATAAATCACGCGAGGGCTTACCCGTCCGTGCGAACATTCCCAAAAAGAATATTGACGTCATTACTAAGCAAGTATTTACTTCGTTTCATTCACGTTTCATCCGGTATTCATAGAAAGCCCTGAATCTGACGTTTGTAGCGGTGCAAAGAGAGCGCGCGGAACGTCTTCCTCAATAGGCGGCAGAAAGTTAAGAGGGTCGAAGGAAGAGGGCTTGAGGGAGGGGCGAGGTTGGAAATTGAGACTGCATCTATCATCCTGAAGCTACTTCAAAGAAACCGAGACGTCTCGGTCGAAGGAGCTAGCTCGGCTAAGGTAAATGTTGTCTCACCTCGCCTACTGGGCGTACGAGGGCAGTGCAAACAGATCCTACGGCCATATTTAACGTTTCCTCGAGCTAGCAGGACTGAGCACTCACCAGGACAGCACCTGGGAACCAAAAGATTCGGTCCACGATTTTTTTCCTTTTTCTTCTTTTCCTTTTTTCTGCCGCGTCAAATCCTGATTAGCGCCATACCTCCAAGTGGCTAGCTTCTTGCTGTTCTTCGAGAACACGTCGATCAGTCGTTCGATCGAATCTTCCGGATTGTGTACAGTGGAAGGATAGGGAATGGTTTTTTTTTTAATATTTCGGGGGATATCTGACGATTGCTGATGAGTAGACCGCGGATTTTTATGCATTAATAGGAAATTTAAAGGTATAAATATCCGAATTATAGTGCTCTTCATAATACCTGGTAGGTGAAGTTTTACTTGTTTTTTACTATATTTTCAAAAATATAAAAATCCGCGGTCTGCCGATGAGAAATAATCAACGCCATGAAATTTCAATAGATGTGATATTTTTCTACTGGAAAAGCTTGAAAATCGAAATGTTTATTTAAATATTTTTAAGGATGTCTAATGATGAGGAATAATTAACGCTATGAATTTTGATATAGTCATTTTCTCGATGTAGACATGACATTATCCACTGGAAAAGCTTGAGAGTTACAATGGTCTTTTGAGAAAGTTTCTGTTTCGGTGTACTTTTGGCTGTCCTTACAGCACATTTCACATCAAAGGTAGCAGGTGAACTATAATTCCTTATTTAAATTTTAGACTTTCTGCTTTATCCTTCAAAAGTAACCAAGATACTCTAAAATTTCAATAAAAATCAAATTTATATTTAGGAGAGAACAGTTTTTTTTAATGTCACAGTTAGTGAACTTGAACATGTAAATCTTCCTTCAGGAATTCTAAATAACTGATATGATTCCGGGAAATTAAATTATCATTTTCTAATTAAGCTTTTAATTTAAGTTTCTTGGTAATTTCATACATGTATGTGAAAATGTTACTGGAAACGTAATATTCGTCATTTGTGCCCGTGATTTCAGTCGGATATTTCTCGAAAGAGAACCTTTCTCATCAGCCGATCAACTTCAAAGGTATTCTTGCGGTACTCTCATTTGCCTGTTTGCGTCCTTTCTGTCCGTGTATTTACACATCTTTAATATCCGTGGTCGTACGTGTACTCGTTGTACATAAAATCCTGCCACACGTCAGTACTCGCCTCATTTTGTTATCAAAGAGTCACAGGAATATTTTCTGTCTCTCTTCATCTTTGTATGTGCAAAATACCTGACGAATGCTGTTAGTTTTACGTATCAAAAGTACAGTATTGTCTCTGCAGAAAGAAAACTGAAAGATTCAACGTGCTGTGGACATTTTTTGGTACTTATATTTCGACAGGATTTACATTTTTATGTATTTTGCTTATTAAATAAGAATCACTTTCGTTAATACGATAAATTTCATTTAATTTATCTTCGATGTTTCTGATTTAGAAGTATATTTTAAATATAGTCTGCTTATCAGCCCTCGAAAAATTATTATTTATTATTCAACTTGGTTTCATTCTGAAGTTTTTATTTTTCATATGTAATTCGACTAATATTAATAATTGTGCAATTTGAATACAATTAAATTAAAGTGCATTGATATTAAAGAACGTCCAGTTGAAAAATCCATTGTTCCTGATTTATTTAATCGATGGATAACTAATTTAATGGGGAAACATAAGTGTACAATTATAAAACGTAAGTCTCTTTGATGCAGACAACTTTTCTTCCTGCCTCTAAGACTTCTAACGTATAAAACTGCCACATAACGTCTCGAAACAAGGTTCACCATGATCCATTTATATTTTCCATGTGAACAAGTTCAACTAAAAGTGCCACCTTAATTCTTTCTACCTTGCTGCTACCATTCGACATATCTTGTCGTATAATTCAACTGCCTTTTCCACGAACGAAGATATATACCAACGGTTAAGTATCTTCAGATGTGAGATTGTGACAAGAAAAATTAAGGTCCCCGGACAAATGGCTCATGGACACTCGAAATGGGTTTCCAATGTCCGAGGATACGTGTCCATTCCACGTTTCAATGATAACACAATTCTGACCTAACAAAGTATAACCAGTCAATTGAACCGAGATTTATTCACGTATAAACACATTTTTTAAAGAAGCTGCGAAATGTTTAATACTACGCGTACACATTATTTTGTGACATTTTGCACAATGGTAATGTGCAAATTAATTATTCGAATTTCCGTGTATTGTCGTGGTATCGTTTATAAATTTATAATATTATTTATATCGTTGGTGGATATTGAATTTTATTTGGATGCAGGAATGATTAAATTACGTATCACTTCTTTTACATGGATATTTGCATTTCTTCCGTGAGCACGATAAATCCTGGAATTATTGTTTAGAGGCATCAACAGGGTTATTTAAATTTCAATTTTTGGAATTACTCGACAAAATTTAAAACTTAGCATATGGTGAAGTTCGTGTCGAATTTTATAATTTAGATCGGTATTGCTAAGGAACCTTTAAATTTGATTAAAAAGAACGTAAGCACCTTCCACATCTTTTTCCTTTTTTTTTTTTTTGGACAAGACCATTATGTCGTCGCTATAGAATTCTCCTGGATTTTCCTAATGACCTAATACATTTCACTTTAATCCCAAGTATCAGTTTCATTCTGATACCTAACCTACTTCAGAAATATCTGAAATTTCTTTATATCATATACCATCATTACTCACAATTACCTATCACATAACCCAAAACTGCAAACATTTTCTTTCTCTCCATCTGTTTTTCCATTTTCAACGTCCACTCGATGCAGCGACGCATCTTCATCTTCGATCGTTCAAGACTCATCGAGAGTCGGACCAATTTCGTATTGCCGCTTAAGCGCGAAGATCTAACAAATATACAAAAGCGAGTTACAGAGTTATCGATTTCTCTTTCTTCATTTGCGTGCTCCCACCGTCTGTGCTTTTGTCTTTTTGAGCTGTTTGTCCTTTTCGAACCTTCCGGCAATTTGGAACAGTGCGCGTCAGAAGCAGACCCTTTCATCCGTGCCGTGGGTATTATCGCGCACGCCATCTGCACCTACAACCCTTTCCCGTTAGTTTCTACCTCCCCACGTCCACCGTCTCTCTCTTCACCCCTACATCTCTATCTCTCTCTCCCTCCTGCGAGCTTGCAACCAGTCCACCTACACATTTCCGCTTTTCCGGTGCAACCCTTCTTCTGCCCGCTTTCCTCGCTCCGCCGCTGCACTCGAAACGATGTTGCCTCGTGCACGTTCAATACATATCAAATGATCAATGAGACACTCGTTGAGAATATACGACGAAAAATATGTCCCTTCGAATTCGTGCCTCGAAGCCTCCCTCCGTTATCGCGCGTGACGATTGGAAATATTGAATAAACGCGTACGAGATGATACGGAATTATTTAGCTGGTCACTTTGACCCCTGACCCGTGGAAATATCTGTACCACGGATACTGGGTCAATTCTCCGCTACGATCGAATCCCTTTCTTTTCGTTCTCAGGTGTCTAAATTTGGAGTTTTTAAATTATTCGATGATTTTTTTGCTTCTTCTTTTTCTGTAATTGTGTTTTCGTTGATTTTTTTTTTGTTTAAAGTAGTACAGAGAGTGTTAAACGATAAATCCCTGTGATCAGTGTTTATCGACCGTCGATAAAACAGATAATCAAATCTTTTTCTTTTATAATTCTATATTATTTTTTTTTATTATGTCATTCCGTCGTCCAAACGCCTCTGGCATTTAAATAACGAATAAATCTTCCTGTGTATAAAAATGTTAATGATTTATACTGTTTCGTGGAATTCTCAATTTATCGATCTAATTTTTATTAATATTTGTAAATCAATTCTATTAAGCTTCCTTGTTTAATCTAAATAGCAGTACATGCTGCTCAGATTTTCCATATTTTGGTGAACAAATAAATTACTCCATCCAACAAGTAAAATTCAATTTGAAAATTCCAGGAAAATGGGTCACCAATTTTATTAAAACGTAACTGTAGAAGCTTCGAATTTTCATTATTTTAATTCAGTATGCTGTGCAAAATAGCAATTTTCTAGGTCGAATTCAGAATTCATCAGTATTCCCATAATTTTCGCGTTGGTTATCTTGCGTGGAATTTCGAAAATGTAGTCTCACGCGAGTGTGTATTACATTATCAAGGCGCGAAGAAACAAAATCGAATAACTAATATCATTTACTGAAATGGCGAGTTCGAAGAAAGAGGTAAAGAGATCTATAGGAAAATTCATTCTCCTGAAATACGGCCCTACGATCTTGCTATATCCTGTCGAGCGATAAATTTAATATGTCTTCTCCGATACCCCTTGAGAACCAGCCACCGGTACGTGAAAGATACGCCACTGCTGGCAGACGTCAAACATTTATCTGTCTGCGACCACAGACTTTGTATGCTTGCATATTACATTATTTTTGATTTAACAAGGTTTTAATACAAACGTAACACTGCATGTGTGCATAT
Organism: Habropoda laboriosa; assembly: GCF_001263275.1. NCBI lineage: Eukaryota > Metazoa > Arthropoda > Insecta > Hymenoptera > Apidae > Habropoda > Habropoda laboriosa. The sequence goes on along the minus strand of NW_017100180.1, from coordinate 476,657 downwards.
TAGTTTAGAAAATTACATTTTCTTTTTTTAACAGATCAAATTAGTATATTTTGGTTGATTGTTGAACTTCGATACATGATGGTTTTTTTAAAACACACTAATTTGTAGGTTAATCAGAAATCAAAGTGTGCGACAAATAAAGGGTTTTCGGTGCAAATTTTTCAAATATTTAGGCTTACTCCATAAGAATAAAAAGTAATATTAAAAATGAAGAAAAATGAAACGAAAATGAAAATAAAACAAATTTTTTTTTA
>NW_017100180.1:439964-474374 GCF_001263275.1 Habropoda laboriosa | reverse complement strand
ATTTCCGTTAATAAATTCGTTTCTTTTATTAACTATGTGGCACATTTGCAAGTGAAACAAGTTAATATAATATTGATCAGAATTTCCAAGCGATATTTGTTTCATTTTAACTAAAATGTTCGATTTTCTTAGGAAATGTTCGAAATGTTCGAAACTTAGGAAGTGATTATAATTTATAAATATAAAAAAAAAAAAAGAAAATCAATTTTAATAAATGAATTTAACAAAAAAGTAATTGAAGATGTCAGGTATATAGTGAAAATGGAGAAGAATATTCCATGTGGTTCGTTAGCAGCGCGGTACGGCGACTGGCGTGCGACCATTGGTAGCTCGAGTTCGAATCTCGGTTCCTACAAAAGTTAGTTTTCCAACCCGGCAGTTGTTTTTCTTCGTTCGCTGCTCACGGCCCAAGTCCGTGAAACGCTCTCTCTCTGAATTTCCTTTCATTTGATAACAAAATGAAAAGAAAAAAAAAGAGGGGAGGGTACCACCACCAAATTCCAGCTGCATGCTTACTGTATATCAATCGGTATGTGCATGCCGTTATATGGTGGGAGAATAAAACGAGCCTTACTATAAGGAAGAGTTGCTATGTTTCCAAGTTCTAATATAACTGTGGGAATACGCGAAAGTGCTTACAATTTCTTTTTTTTTTTTTTAAGTTTATATTCAATTTTTCTAAATATGATGTATCCCTTGTCTCCTGATGTTGAAGCAAATAAATTATACAAAATCTTCTAAATGTACCGAATAATTTAGAATCAGAATAAAAATATATTTGGAGAACTATTGAAATGTAAAATAGTAGAATATACAGGCGATAATTAAATTAATAGAATTAGAACTAACAACGGAGTAAATGGAAGCTAATTGAAAGACAAAGAATACCTTTCGAATTAACACAACAAAGTTGTATCAATTCTACTATATATCAGCCTTATTAAATTAAAAGCTGCAAAAAAAAAAAACAGCAATCAACTTGATCCTAAAATTACAGTTCAATTAATTCAACCAATCTGTATAAATCTACATCTGAAGTAAACAAACACGTTAAATCTCTTTCGTCGACTTAACAATTCTTCAATTATCTATGAATTTCTGTTGGTACGTTCCGTTTCTTCCAATTACTCGTGCAGTCGAACTGCTTAAGTATAACGAAGTATCACTCGTTAAATATAAATCGCGTATTCGATTGAAATCTTGAAAGCGGTTCGTTCCATCTACATTTCCAACAATCAAACCGTTCTACTTACTTCAATCTGAGACCGCCGAGCGTTGTTTACCGTTTCCACGAGATTGAACAAACTATTTTTCCCTCCTGTATAAATTAGTTGTTCCATCATTGCGACAGTTAGTCCGGCGCTACCGTCAGTATGCAGAAATACGACAGTCCGCGGAATAAGGCAATTAATGTTGAAACAGCTTGAAGTCACTCGGAATGAAATAGGATTACCTTGCAATTGTGCCCGACCTACAAATACGTTTCTCTCTATCTACGCTTTCGGTGCAATAACACACACACACGTATATATGTACACAGAGAGAGAGTCTCCTTCTCTTCTTCCCGTGGTTTCTCTGTGAACCTTAGAAATGTGCGTAATTAAGACACTCAAATGGAGAGACACTCGTGCGGTCATTAGAACTGTACACGCGTGCGGAAAGTTTTCGTTGCGCAACAAACGCACCGTAAGAATTTACCGCCGACACAATTAATTACGCGAAGAACACTTTAATTGCACGAAAATTATTCAAGAAACCTCACGAACTAAGCTGGGAGCACGGATTTCATTTTTACCCTGATGAAAACCGCTGTGGATGTTGTTTAATCATTTCAAGAGTGTAAATCTTATGTTGTTTTATGGTGTCCCTGTTTATTTGGAATTTTTCGTAGGTTTGCGCGTGAAATATATAAAAGCTCGAGGATTTTTGACAAATTTAGATTTTCAGGGAAAATACTGTTCGAATATTAAAATAATACTCGAGGATTTGGAAAGATTTCGAGCTGTTTTTTTGGAATTAATTAAATAATTGCATTTAACAGTCTTTGTAATACGAATAATTTTTGAAATATTTGTTTTGTGTTTTAAGTAATCTTCTTAAGTCGCGCTGTGTATTTGTAAAATATCTACTTAGGTATTAGTAACGCACTTTAATTAGTAAGTACTGCATTAATTAGTAAGTACACTTTTCTCAAGCAGATTCAAATTTCAGGAATTTTTAAGATTTTCTCAGATAAAAAACTAATTTCCAAAGCATCATCACGTTGTATCACAAACGTACGATTAGTCTGGTACCATTTAATAATTGACCGATTATTCGATCGGATATCCGATTACCTCAACACCGTTTAACCGAATGATTTTAAAGTCAGCGTAATAATTCCAGAGGAAATATCGATTGATGCGAAGAGATTAGCTGAAAAAGTTTCAAATTGATCCAGCTCATGATGGAATTATCGAGAAGATAACCATAAAGAAGATTAAAAAGTATTAATCTGGAATAAAAAAAAATAACTCGTCTAAAGTTTGTATAAAAATTATTTATAACAACTTGAAAATTATTTCACGTCGCGACATAATATTTCATGTCATTCAACACTAAACGTACCGACACTTTATGTATATCTATTCTTACCGTGGGCGGTCAAATGACCGGATATGAAATAATCATATTTTTCCGAAAGGAATACAGGTGACTGTCAACTGAATACAGGAAACAACGTAGAAAATCGTCTTTAGATAGTAATAAAAAAAAAATGACACATTTACATTTTTATTTTTAACAAGAACGGGAGAAAATAGATGAACGTTAAAAGCATTAATTACTCTGAAAAATATATCTTCCTTAACTTAGCCGACATTAAAAAAATTTTGTTGCTAACAAAGGAAAAATTAGAAAGTACAAACACGTTGGTTATAAATTCACGTAATAAATTCGGTACGGAAAGGAAGAAAATTCACAAATTGCAAGTAAGAATTGAACAGTAATATTTCGAATTCACTGGAGGAGCATTCAAAATGCCTGAACATTTTCAAACACGCATAAATACACGAATAAAATTTCTCTCATCTCAGATCCACCGTCTAAAAACTTGGCAACTTTGTCGCGAGAAGCTTGAAAACAGATTGCATAAGTATGTGCGGATGGAACCTTCAGTTTTCTATACTCACCGCACCTTTTCTTGTCCCGTTTCCCGCCAACCACTCTCTTCGCCGTCCGCTCCGTCTATGTTAGCTTTGCCACGGAATATTTGCAAACTTTGTTTACTCGTTTTATTGAAAATTGAAGTTACACAGGGAAATACAGTTTCCGCGGAGCAAGTTCCACGCCGCTGTGGCCGTGAAAACCATTTTGTAATATGTGTTACATAAATTTGAGGTAAACCGGGGTGCGCAATAGCAGAAACTCTGTATAACAACGGGGGAATCTAAATTTTGCGGTTTCCTACAGTTTTCAGAGAGAATTGTGTTACGCTTTCGACCAACTTCACTAATATTCTCTGTTAAACTGTGCTCCATTTGTGAGACTAATTGCTTCGGTTTCAACGACCACCGTTAATCTTCTTTGGAACGAACGTATTTATGTTATATTTTGTTTCTCCTCTGTACTGTACAAAAACAGTTACGCTATCTCGTAGGATCTTCGTCGTGTACAGTATACCTGGAAACGCTGTTTTCACGGGTTGACCTGTTAAAACGATTATATCTATCAGAGTAACCCATTCAAACTGTAATTCACCATTGTTCATTTGTAACAGCGACATCTTCGCCGGTACGACAATATTGGAAACGTTTTGTGGGTCAGGAAAATACTGCAAATATTAATCCGGGATATCTGAAGCTCTTCGTGTTTTACCTGTATTTTTAGTACAGATGTATCGAAGCAGATTTTCCTTTATTTTAAAAGGTTCTGACGTTGCTGATTCTTTTGCGATAGCGCGCGTATGAGTATTAATAAATGTAACATGTATTAACAGATGTATTTTCTTTGATATCAGCTTTTTATTATTACAGATTTTACTTTGCTTCCTTATTTTTTCCAGTTGTTATGGTTTGTAGGATTTGGTTTGAGATTACGTATAATACCGAATATCTTCACGGTTGGTGTGTACTTTTTAAGAGATTAGTATTGTGGAATATGGAATTTTATTTATGTTCACTTCTTTCACATTCCTCTTCAGGTATTCCATACTTTCCGCCCGCTCCAGTTTCACGCGTTCTTATCTATCATTTCTCAATCACGCGACACATCTGTTTATTCGACTACTCACTCACACATGTTTCACTTCGCTCTTTGGTGTCCTTATTCTCTTTCGCTCGTCCTTATCCGTGCACATTTGCACAAAAAATTGTCGAAATAATAAATCTGCATAATCGTACAAAATAATTTTGAAATCTGAACGAAAAATTTTGAAGCGTATAATGGAAAACGGGTTATTCAATTGCATAATTTTGCCAATTTCTGAGAATTTTTCAAAATTTCCGGTGTCAAATATTCAACGAATTTAATTTAATCTTGAAACTGAAATTCTGACGATTGTCCACAGTGAAGCTGAACTAAATAAAGTTCGTTTTTCTGATTAGAGTTTCTGGAACAGGTACTTTCTCATTCATACGGTGGAATTTATTCAATCCAGCGATGACGACGACAGCGTTTCGTTATAAAACGCGAAAGAATTCGTCAAGTCGGCAGAGAATCCGCGAAAATTTCCTGGGAGAAGCGATAAGATGTAATAATCGGTTTTCCTGCGGAGGCAGCAGGCACATACCGGAGTCGGTTATAGAACAGCGGCGGTGTAATAACCTCCGTGGCCCAGATACGGGAGAAAAATCGAAGTCGACGACAGACATATTGGATGCTCGGAGGATACTCCCGTCTCGATGTTTTTGTCCCACTTCTTACAGCGGTAGCTCGGTACCGACATCCAAATATCAATTCTTTCGGGACACACGTGCGCGCCCGCTCAGATCGATACGATTCGAGGCTGCATAATCTCTCGCGCGACAATGCACCTTTTCTTCGTCGACGCTGCTCGAACGAGCTTCGGATAACGTGGAACCGTGGCGTCCCATCGTTGTTCAATCTATTTCGTCTCTCTTTCCGGATAAAATAAATGGCGACTGGAATTGCTGGATATACGGTGCTTAGAATGTCTGGAATAGAGGATTCGGAGATAGTTTTTTTTATTTCCGCGAGAATTTGCAGGTTTGTGATGCATGGCTGTACGATGGAAATTTCTGGGATGAACAGAGAATTGATTTTTTTCGTTTGGCTTTGGAAATGTTCGAGAAGAGCGGAGAATTAATTCTTTCAATTTGATTTTAGAGATGTTTGAGACGACAGAATTAATTTCTTTAGTTTGGTTTTGGAAATGTTTGAGATGAGCAAAAATTAATTTTTGTGCTTTGAGAGATCGAATCAAACCGGAATAAAAATTGTGTGTGATAAAAATACATCGAATAATAAAGATCTATTTGTGTAGAAAGTGTATCACAACCTGAAAGTTTTGTTACAGCATAAGTGCACCTAATTTCACTAATCGAAATTCAAGTCGTCCTCAATTGAAGAGTAATAGATATTTTCCCATATAATTAGTTTCAGATGAAAGGAAATTATGTACTTAAAACTGTTCAACTTAACTTTCAAAGTTACATTTATTACGTATTATTTCTAACCGTACGAATATTTTACATTAAAACGTACCTACAATACGAGTAAAATTGGCCGAACGAAGAAAACAAGTTGAGATGGTTCGTCATCTGATTCAGATCTCCTCGTATCGATTCCTCGACGCTTCGATACACGCGTATCCCCGTTTCGATTTTACCAAACTTTTTTTTATTCTTCGTTTCCACCGCCTATACCTGTACATTACACACGGTTACAACATCGAAAAGGGCAGTATCGTTTTGTTTCATCGTACACGATTAGAGTCGGTTGCCCCGAAACCCCCGTGTTGCCTACGACTTGTATTCATTGGGTTTATCGGATCGTAAGCCTGGTATCTGCACGCTTAAATTAGCATTACGCAATAATTCAGCTCTTTCGGGAAAGCTCGTGCTCATTCTTGTGCCACGTGTTCGTTAATTCTTTATGTATTTATTTATTCCGATTCCGTTCACCGCGTTTATCCGGGATTAGTTGTGCTGTTTGTTCACGTCGTTTCTGTTACAGTTTTCCGCCTCTCATAGTTTCACGGCTTTATGGAAAATAGAATATTATTTATTGTGCCGCGTGCGCGTGTTTATTGTGTATTATTACAATTGAATTTTCGCCACTTGTTCATTCGAAACGAGGAAAATCCCTATCTTTGCGTTTCGTTCGATTGTCGAAAAGAGTGGGTACCTACGCTGGAATGAATTTTCTTTTCTTTTTTCGTTTCTATTGCACGATATTAGATTTTGTATTTATTTCATGTTAGTTCGTACGGTGCAGTAGTGATTTTTCAAAGGAAATGTAATTTTGTTTCGAATAAAAATTAATCGACGATATTTGGGTAAAATGAAATAGGAAATGTGACAATAACTTTTTCTTGTAATTTCTTTCCGCTGTTAGAGTAAGATTAAAGTGTTCCTTTTTTATTGTAAGATTAACGAGATTCATAAATGATCGTTTATTGTATAATTGAAAAATTTTCGAAATAACACATAGGATAGTGATCTGAATCTGTACTATATTACCTAATTCAATTCTGTCATAATTGCCTATTTGTCGTCCATAGTGATTGCAGGATTTATTTCGTATCACTTCAAATCTATCAAGTGTTTAATAACTAGAAAATTTATATTCAGTTTCACTTGATAAAATCTAATTGGGATAGAAAAACTTTTTTACCAATTTTTCTTCACATTACCAATGAAATTTAATTTGTAGCTACATTCGTTCGGCAGAGTTAACTTCCTTTTCTAATTATTTCTCTTTTTATTGTGAAAGTGAAAAGATCATTGTAAACTGTGGTAGTTACAATTTCAAATATTAGTCTGAAGGTGATAACTGAATCAGGGGTGGAATGAATAATCTTTAGGGTACCAACGAAGAAGGTACAGACCACACCTATACTTCAGCTTTGCAGCACTTAGTTGCATGGTTTTTTTTTCTTTGCTTCTTCCCTTCCCTTCTTCATCCTCTCGCCATCTTTCCATCTTTATTTTCCAGTTTTTCTTCCCGCTTTTTTCTCCTCTTCCTCCTTCTGCATCGGCTAACTACTCTCAAACAAGTCGGTAGAGGCCATTGTCTGAAAAGTTCCATTCAATCCTAAGCTCGGTTTAAACCACGAAGGCTTCCTTATCAGAATTAACGCACGGGAAATGAAAGTTTCATCGCGAAATCAATGTCTTGTAAATATTGCAGAACCTTCGTTGGTAGAAATTTCATCAACTTGTAGAAATTCTTAGTGCGAATGATTCTTTACACGCAATTTTTGAATATATGCCTGTGATACGTGTGGAAATTTACAGATTCCAGAGAAATTGTTTTTGTGTAACTCAGGAAAATTTTTTAAGATCGAAACTTTAAATTTGAGATGAAAGATTGAAATTTTAAAGAAAAGATTGAGATAAAATATTGAAATTTTAAAAGGAAAATGGGCATAAAAGATTCAAATTTTTAATAAAACATTGAGATAAAAGATCAAAATTTCGTGCAACCTTCGAGAAATGATAAAACTAGTACTAAATTAATATGAATGTATTTTTCACAAGAGATTCGCATTAATATTTTCCATAATTTTTAGAAAAATCTCGATTGGTATTTTTCTTCGCAACAATTACTTAACATTTGTAAATGAAAAAGATACTGTCACTCAAGAATACAACAGACACGCTACTATCGTAACAATCAAACAATTTATTGTTCATAAAACACGAACTCTCTAAAGCGGTTTGTTTTTCCACCAAGGAAACGTCATTCAATGTTTAAGTAATTGAACCAGTACTCTTTCGACGATACAAAAACAGGCTCGAACAGTAGCTCCCGATGGATTAAACTTTTACACGGGTTTTTCCCTTGCTTTCTTTTTGTCACCAAACACGTGTTTTATGGGGAGCACGTCCGTTTCATTTGCGCTTTCGTCTCTCTTCCTCTGAGCACGGAACGTATTCGCGTACGAATAAGCGTAATTCTGTGAACGTTTAATTCTAATTAAAGAGTCGTCAGATCCCTGGTTAATGACCGAAATTGGCCTTGATTCAATTAAAATATAGCGCCGCTGTCGACCGCTGGGAAATATGATTTGTGTCCGCGAAAATCTCCTCATTTACACTACAAAATTTTTCTTTTATTCTTGATAAGCTGTTAAATATTAACTTTAACAATATAAATTGTTCGAATTGTTGCTGAATTTTTAACGAAAAGTTCGTTAAGACAAACGTTGAAAATTTTTATTTCACCGAGAAAGTTTTAATCACAGCTAAGAAATTTGGACATTGCTAACTTACTCCATTCGTTCGCCTTAATCATTTATTTTATTCATTCCTTTTTATCTTATTCCACTAACTTAATTTATTTCTTTTAAACTTACTGCACTTCTTTCTATTTTCTCTTTCCTTTTCCCTTTCAACTTTCTGAGCCAATTTTCTGTCCTCTCGTCCTTTCTTCGACTCACTGCATCCTCTAATTGAATTCAGTAGTGTTTAATTACAATTTCTAATTGAGCAGTGCACTTAATGAATTTAAAGCACAATACATTTGATATCTTCTTAATATCAATACGAATTTCATTTCCAAATAATAATAATTTCCCTCTTACGTTCACAATTCTACAGTATTCTTACTTTCTGACTTAAGCTCAGGTTGAATTAAACGAAAAATTCAGAAATAAATAAGAACTAAAGCTGAAACTGTAGAAAATATTGTACGACAATGCTTCTTTCCATCAGACAAGCGCCAAGTGATTCATAACGTTAAGTGTTGAAGACGAGACACAGTTGATAAACTCAGTAGGGGTGCGAAGGATATTTGCCTTGTTCTTGTTGAAGGATGCGTTATGTCGACGTATCCTTGAACGAGTATATTAATATCATGGTGCTTTTACGATCCATAAATTCCTTGACGCATCTTCAAAGTGAAGATGAAGGATAGTTATTCGGATAGTTTCTCCACTTCCGTAGTTTCATCCTCGTTGGAACACGCCTGCGTTAACTAAGTATTTCTAGTAAACTTGGGAGTAGCGCTTTCGTGTTAATGCACATACAGTCAGGTAATTAAATCAGGTTTCACGAGGAAAATTCCCAGTTATCATCGATCTCACAATGTAGAATTACCGGATATCTTATCTCTCTACCCTTTTATTAGCTAATTCCACTCGAGGTTCATACCTGCTGGGTTTTATGGCCCTTATTACATGCACATGTGCTTTCAGTGAGTTACATTAGTGTGACGTTTCTTAGACTGAATTGCCACTTTAATTTACAACCCTCGCGATATCTGCGCAATCTTGTTTTAATACAAATTTTCACGAATATAATTACTTTGTTATTAATTTGTTTTAAGATAGTAACTTATTGTAAAGTCTTCGTTGCAAGGATTTCTGTCTGCCTATTTTTCTTGAGAAGATTAAAATTTTCTGTGTATTTTTCATATTTTTCATTTTTACAAAAGAAAAGGAAACAGATTTACTCGAAAATATTACTTTTAAATAAAAGTTACATATGAAATGAAAAGTAGGTTTCTAGGTGTCAAAGTTTATTTAAAATATTTGTATTAGAAATTTTTAGAGAGTTGGATCGATCTCAATTTGGTATTAAGATTAATCTCAATTTTTTTCTTACCAAGCCTGAGTTCTATTTCCACGCGAAACAGTTGGAATTCATTTTGATAAACCAGGTGAACCGAGGTAGTGGTGACATGCTCGTTTCCTGAATGTGGCATATGCGGATTGCGGTTAATGGAAGGATGAATTCCTAGAAATTTCCGGTACATAATTATTGTTTTCGGATAATCTACATTTGGAGTTTCCCACAATTTCTCGTTTCATTGCGATCTACTGCGAATACAGGATCCGCCTTTGTCATAATTTTACGTTTCAGTATCTTTATAATTTTAAACATACATGTTTCTTTTTTTAATTATTCTTGTCAGACCAGTATTCACAAATTATTTCTTGCAAAATATCTCGATGCATTTTAGATAAGTAAATAAAATATCAGTATTTCAACTTAATTCGAATACTTTATTTAAATTTTTCTTGCACAGTTTTTACGTGAAACAATAATAATTCCGATGGATAAAATAATCGAAGATGACTAAATTTGAGATCTTGTCTTTTTTTTACTAATTTATTCCTTACACGTTTAGTAATTTTTTCGTGTTTCGTACAATTTCACGGTGCAACGAGATAAAATAAATTTTGTGTTGAATCAGACATGTGTCTTCTTTTTCCTAGTCTCCTCCGACTTCTATTATGTGTCGCAGAACATTCACTCGCGCTTGCCTTGCCGTCTAATTCTTTTCACCCTTCGTCGACCACCCTTTGTCGCGAACAGATACTTCCGCCACAATATACCCCTTTTGTCATCTCATTCAACTATCCTCGAAGGTCATTCTTTTTAACGCTAAGCAACGACGCCATTTCCATTTTAACTTGCAGAGTTGCTTTCATTTATAATCCAGAAGTGTTTCATTTTATACAAAAGTATTTCGTTCACTTTTCGAAAAACTCGTTCGGTGAATTTCAAAACTTTTTCATATTTTAGTGTATTCCCTACGCTTGCAAATTTGCCAATTTTTAAGTAACAAGGAATTACAGGAGCGACAATTCAAAAAAAATTTCGTTATTTCCATTCTTCTTTTAATGATAGAATTTTTAAGTATACGGAGGCCCGTTCGAAATTTAGAATTAAAGAAACTTTGAATGGAAGTGCCAGTGAATCAGCAAATAAAATATTCTTTCTTCTAAGGGATCTAATGTTCTATAATAAAATCTAATTTACTTTGAATCATCGTTGCTGATAACCACGTATGTGACGATAAAACTCAACTAAAAAACGAAAAAGTAGTTATACTTTGGAAAAGTAGAAAAATAACATCAACAACTGATAAAAGAGAGTGCTCGAAATTATTTTCCAAACACTTATTTCCAAATCGTTCTTTCATCACCGCAGCAATTAAACGTCCGTGGCTTAATTTTCGTTCACGAGAGACTTGGAGTAAAGCCACTGTGGATGTTCGGCTGTCTCTAGATACATAACGGTGGGAGGAGAATTTGACGGCGTGGGATTTTCGGCTGGCTTAGGGTCGATTATTGTGGGAATATATTGATAGGAAGAAGGTGGTCTATTGGGTTATATTGCTCCCGTGGGATAGCCGTTCGGGTCAATCGACGTATTAAAGTACGTACGGTGTCTAAAAGCACAATACTACTTTCCTCTGTTTTTCCTTCCGTTCACCTCCTATCCGCGGCGTTGGAAAACAGGAGATTTTCGGGATACCTTCCCTCTAGAATACCCGTTCCTACCAACTTTTTGCACGATTACACCTTGTGAAAATATTTGCGCGATTCCACACTCCCACGATCCGCGCTTTAAAACTCGTGTACAGGGTCTATCTCGTGAGAATTTTATACTTACCCGGAAGATCGTCGATTTTTACAATTGCTTGGAAAAGTTGTAAATGTTTGCAAGTTTCACGACCGTGAGACATCCGATACTGCAGTTTGCGCAGAATGTAATCATCTTTCTTATTGTAACGTGGAATTTATTACGAAGTAAATTTACACGGAGGTGAATTGACATCTTGCGTAAAAATTTAATAAGAATGTGAGAATTTTTAATTTATGGATTTGTTTAAAAAGTAATTATTTAGATCAATTGGTCGTTGAGAGACATATAATCTCTACATTTAAATTGTTCCTTTATCTCTAATAGTTTCTGAGATATTGGACGAAATTGGTTTTGATTTCCCAAATTTGAGGGCTGTTTCCATCCTCTTAACATGAATGATAGACGATAAAAAAAGAAATACGTGTCAGATATTTTTTCGAGAGCTACATCATACGTAAATTACTTGTTAGACTCTTACGGTTCTTTTTTAACGATGCTTAGGAAAATTGTAGCAATTTGTTTTTCATGCTTTAAATAGTTATAAACTGAAGACAGTTAATATTTAGCAATTATTATACCGCTGATTTATTTCTGCATTGAAACTTTCTCTTGTGTATAATAATTTATATATTTGCATTCTATATTGTCATTGACAAGTAATTACATTGAAAAAATAAGCTTTCATTACTTTGACTAAATTATCGTAAAGAAACTCAGACATATTACATATACAAAATTACATAATTTAAACGGTACTTATTTACTTCTATTATTATCGATAAGTAGTTACTTAGAAAAAATAAAGAAACAATAATTCATTATCAAATGTTCATTACTTCGACTGAATTATCACAGTAAAACATATACAGACTTTTTTCTCTGCTTTCTGTTGTTACATAAAGTTACTTAACATTCACGTTACGTCATTTAAACACACGTGTAATACACAACATTTACAAATGCCCCAAAAAACACAATGCAGAGTAGAAGAAACAACGAAGTGCAGCAAGAAACCCATCCCGTCGTGGATAATAATAAAAAGGAGAGCATTGAATCGTACTTGAAGACACGCGTTTCAGAAAGTCAGTAACACTCTACAGTAGAGAAATAAAGTGGAACTTTTGCGCATGGTGAGATCGATACGCGCGGCAATATGTGCCAACACTTTGTTGGTACACTCGAGGCGAAGTAGCGTCACGAATTGGCGGGAAAGTGGTAGAAACCGATTTATCGTGCTTCAAAACGTCAGTGCATTAAGTAATATCCTGAAGAGATTTATAGTTGCAGGTGCACTGGCTCGATTCGTACGTCTCTAGGGTAACAACTCTGCATCTCCGCCTCCGTTTTACCCCAGGAAATAAAGTTCCTGTTCAGGAGATGAACCGAGGAAATCTCAAGAAGTTTTCCTTATCGTGTACCGAGCTACTGGGAACGGGATTCGTTGCCAACTCGCCTTACTTCTGGCACGCATATATTATGAAACGCGTCGAATCAAATCTCGCTATTTCTTGTCCCCCGATTTTTGGGGCACTTCTATCTAATCTTTTCACACTTTTCTCACTGGATTTTTCTGTTTTTGTGTTAAATTTGCAAAGACGAGGAGAAACAATTTTTATACAGTTACATAGGCGATTTTTGGACATTTCTATCTAATTTTCTCACTCTTTTCTTAGGGGATTTTTCCTTTTTTTGTTTCATTTGCGAAGCCGAGGAGAATAAATTTTTATGCAGTCACATAGGCGACGCAGAATTCTCCTTGCAGTTTTTAATATTTAAATTAGGAGCTTTTACGACACATTTGTGAAGAATTATTCAGGGGATTTAGGAACGATTAAACAGATGTTTTATGGAGGATAAAACACTGTTCTAATCTTGTCAGGCTTTTATGAATTGAACGTGATAAAGGGACCGTAAAATTGCATTAAGAATTAGTGCAGCATGTGATAAGTTTGTAGTTTATAGTAGCAACTTTTATCGATTAAGAGGTTGTATATAAATGTTTTTAACGAAGTATCAAATACAATAGAATGAACCTTTATAGTGAAACACAAAATAACCTTAAATTATGGTCGCTAACAGCCGAGATGTCGATGCGACCTTAAATTATTAAAGAAACAAAATATTAAAGAAATATTTGAAACGGAAAAAAATGTAAAGAAAGCAGTCCAACTTATTCGCAAAATAAACCTTTATTGTGAAACACAAAATAACCATAAATTATGGTCGCTAACAGCCGAGATGTCGATGTGACCTTAAATTACATTAAAAAAAAGAAGAAGAAGAAAACTTATCTGTGACGCAATAAACGTTGACAATCAACACTATTTGCTGTCCTACCGCGAGAAATCTGCATTGTCATTTACTATACTTACAGTACAGATCCTTTACATTTCAATGAATTGGAAATTGTCAATATTCTCACGACGGAGCGAGAAGTTACGTGCTGTGAAAATCGTGAATTCCGTTCCTCTGCATGATTCAAACCTCCTCACGTCACACGGAAAAGTTGCGGAAGTGGCTAAATTTGCCGGTGACCCGGTACTCGTTCCTTTTACGCATACGCAAGTATTTCCAGTACCGGTGGCGAAAGATCTCTTCCCTATTTCGCCGTATCCTCTTGGAAAAAAGCTCGCGGAGTTTAAAAAAGTTGCGATAGTTTAACGAGATCGGGAACACTTACAGCAAGACCCGGCATTAAGATAATGAGATAACTTCTGATACAGTTTTAGCTGACAACGTTTCGAAAGGTTGGCCAGTCGGTGCCATAAACATAGTTCTCTTTGCCCTCGTTTTATCCGATGTGTTTTTTCTCTTCTCTTCTCTTCTCTTCTCTTCCTCTCTCCCGAGCGAATACGCTGTTATCGTGAATAAATTTCAATTACGGTGCTACTTTAAGTGGCGGAATTCACAATTGGCTTTAAGGGAAGTTGGAATGTGAGCGACAAATTTGCACATTAAAATATTCACAGTTTTTTTTTAAAACAGGGTCGAGGAAACGTTACTTCGAGGAATGAATAAAACGATAAGAAATAAATTCAATTTATTCGTTGGTCGAAATAGTCTTTGCTCAGTACTGAAATAAGCGAATTTGTAAAGTGTAAAAATTGGGTATCGATGAGTTTTAGAAAGTTTTCCAAAAAGAACTGAAAATAAAAACTATTTCGAATAAAAAACAACGAACGAGTGAATTTCCTTTTTGAATAACGAATAAAATTTTCCTCGTTACTAAAGTTACCGAAGTTTATTCGGAATTCTTGAACAGTATTTGCTTCTGATTGAAATACTTCAAAATAAAATAGCAGAAATATGAATTACGGAAATACGTCGTCGATTCGATAACAGAAAAGCGAATTCCGTTAAATTCTTCACTGCAAAAAACGTGCATTTAGTTTCGCCGAAATAAATAACGCGGAACAGAAGATTGCTTGCCCGAAAAAATGATCCTCTAATTGATTCGTGTCGTTAAAATCTATGGTGCATTTAGCGTAATTATTTCTAAAGGTCTAATGTAATTAACAATTCATTGAAGCAGTCTGGCAGAAAGACAATGAACTTCCTTTCGATGGTTTAATTCGTTTACAGGGAACGGGTAATTAAGTCGGCAGGGATAAAACAAAAAGGAAAGAAGAAAATCTTTCTCCCACCTTCGTCTTCTCCCGCTTTCCATCTTTCTCCTCTCTCATCGTTATTCTCTGGCTACGATATTTACGGGTCCCCGTGAAATTATGTCGTTACCCGTTGCAACGCAAGAAGTATATTTCACTCTTTATTGTCCGAGGAACTGGCGGTTTTGTTGTTCGCGAGTGTTCGCGTCAATTTAATGGCAGAGGTGGCATTTTTAACGTTTCCTGTGCCACAGCCGTTGCTAACTACGTCAAGCTGTCTGCTTTCCCTTTCTTTTAGGAACGTTCATAAAAATGCGAGAGAAAAAGAAAAAGGAAAATCTCGAGCGAGATTCGTGCTTTGTCGCTTGATATTGAACCGAAACCTGCGCGGGAGAATAAATTTAAACGAGGTTTCAGAGAACTCGCGAAGCAGTAGGGCGAATAGTGAAAAAAGATTATTCTTGATGTAATGTTTATAGAATCTTAAGATTTTCTTTTCTACCATATCTTTCTTCGCGAAGATATCCAATTCTCAGAGTGTGAATAATGTACGATTTTAAATAAGAAAGTAATTTCTAGATCGCGACCTTTCACACAAAAGAGATCTCTTAGCAAGTCTGATGTTCATATATATCGATAACACTCCACAAAAATATTATACAATTGTTCGAAATTCCTCTTTCAAATTTCACGATACGATTCTCATCAAAGGCTCAAGAAAGCCTACCATTTCCCTCACACAATTAGAAACAGCAGGCGCAACCGTCTAATACCTTAACACAATTCAGATATCACCGTGTACACATCTTATACGCCAGTCACACAGGATTAATTTACCGTGTGACGTACATTATTGCAATCTATGCGGCAGCAGCTTCATTGTTACAGTAATACGGTCACGTCAGCATCTTGTCCTATCCCTCTCCCTTTGCTTACTATGCATTAACGTCGTACAACAGTCGTCACTTCAAAACTCCGAGCAATTCGACGAACAACCAAACGTACACTTGGTTGATTCGAAGGACCGTAGAAAACGATCATGTAGAGATAGTCGTGTAAAGAAGATTTCCAATTCGAGATCGACGAGAATGATAGAAGGCTGCGAGGATGAAAGGATACGACGTCAGGCTACGAAACAATTCCTATCACAGGTCGCCGAGTCAGCGGTAAAACGTAGGCCACCCAAGGGGTTTCGAATGAGAACGGTGAAGGAGAAGAAGGGGTGAAAGGAGTCCTTCAGGACTTCGACACCGTCGGCAGCCAGAGTTATGATCCCACAATATCCTCCTATGATTGGATCCTCGCAACTTTCTTGGCCAGTCTTTTTTCTCCACACCCCTTCACGTCTCTGTTCGCTGAAACTCTCTCACCCTCTCTCTCTCTCTCTACGTTCTTATCCTTTTTCTTCCTCCTATTCTTCTTGGTCTCTACACGAACGCCTCTTTACCATCCACTTCACGTTCAACCTTCCAGCGATGACGTTTCCTCTCTGTCCTTTTTTGATCCTGGTTCGTTGCAGCGGAAAGTTCGCGAGCACCGACCAATGCCGCGAGCTTCCTGGTCCTTGCATAAATCTAGCGTATCGCGGCCACAGTAACTCCTGGTCGTTTTTGTAATCTTGTATACGCGAGGAGAGCATATTCTCTCCGGCCAGCCGGCTGAAAGTTGCTAAAGTAGATTCGCGGCGATTTAGGAGCAGCTCTCGAATGGTATCCGGAAAAGATTTCCATCGGTCGTGAGGCAGCTTGAATATTGCGCCGAGGGTGTTTTCTCCGTGTGTTTGCTCGGGAGAGAGATTTTTCTCCGGGATGGACTAATTTTAGGAGGGACCGTGTGCTTTCGTGTTCACGATTGTGTCATGAATGTGGGTATTTAGGTTTCTTGGTGGATCTGTTGAGTTATTAGATTGACTGAAAATGTAATTGAATATAGAAGATACTATTTTGCTTTTATTCGTTTTAACTTCAATAGGAATTCTGAGAGATTGTCAGATATTTGAAATTTCTTTGAAAATTACTCTGGTTAATTGAAGATTAATTTGGGGAAAAGTAATAGTAGCTTTGAAAATTGCTTGTGTAGAGGATTAGAGTAAATTCGATTTAGTGTTTGTACTATCTCCTTGATTTTTTTGTAAATTGATAGTTGCAAAATAAAATAGAAATTTCCAAAATATAGAAACTATGTTACAAATAATAAAAAATTTGGAAACCAAAATATACATTCTAAATAATGACAAGAAAATTCCTTAGATTTCCAACAATTCAAAAATTCATCTTCCTTAATTAATACTCATCTAGTTTTCGAACTTCCCTTTGACTGATAACTTCCACAAATTGATCGAGTTTCACCGGAGAATAATACGATCTGCATGGATTGTTCAATGAGTATATCCGATCGAAAGGGAGTGTCTACGACGATATAAGTGGTGTGCTCGGCCTTTTCGAACGGCACCGGTACATGGAGCAGAAAATTAAACAAAAAACCGTCATGATCCCTTTTCAACGGGAAGTAATCACGAAGGCTTAGGACGATGGCTCGGTCTCTCATAACTGGTCTGGGTCTAAGGGCTAGCATCTGGTCTGCGAGTTCCTTTTCATCGAGGATTTAATATCACCCTATAGACACCGAATTCTCTTATTCCATTCTGAACTTCTTCGTCAATTTCTCCCTACAAGTTGCCATTTTCTTCATTCTTAATATTCAGCTTCTGTCGATTCTTCTCCTTCTCCTCTTACAATTCATTATACCGATCGAATTACAATGAAAATTGGAAAATGTTGTTCGTTCGAATCTGTATGGAGTAATTGCGTTAAATAAATTTATTCGTTCTTCAACGTGGAATACGGTGTTTTCAAATCATTCGCGAGATATTGAAATATATATTTGAACAATTTTCCAATGCGAAAGAAGTAATTGTAGGAAAAAATTCTTAGAAATATTAACGATACAAAATCGATCGATGAATATTCAACTATTGCACTGAAAATTGGACAGCTCAGTTTCGAAAGGAAGTACTAAAATTAAGAAGTACAGCAGTAAGTTTTAACTTTTTCATGAGATATCGATAAAAAGTCTTGCAAGCGAAATTCACCGAGCAGAAGTACGTCGAGTTTATCTCTTTTCTTTAGGTATGCACGTGATAGATCGAATAAGAATTTCCATACATAATCAGCAAATCGATAATAAAAACTGTTCAAAAACTATCTTTATCGCCAATTCTACGTTCTCTTCAGTTCAGTAGATTCAATTAAGAATCTCTCTTGAAAATAACAATCACGCTCCCTTGCTCGATGCATCGCGGGAAACTTCAATTTTTCCCGAAGAACTCGTTAGTGTTGGTTTCCACTGAAATCGACTCCGGTGATTCACAAAATATTTCATCCTCGATCGAGAAAACTCGTCGAATCTCGATTGCAGCTCGCCGCGCTGCAGCTTGCTATTTAAACGGCGGAACTTCTTTCGGTAGTGTTACACAGCTCGTTCTACGGGCGAAATGCAAAGGCAAATTAGCGAAGGGAAGGGCCTAGCTGAAAGTTAACAGCCTTCGCGAAACAACGCGAATTAAACGAACTCTCTCACGAACGCGCGCGGCTGTAAGGAACTCGATAAACGCGCGAGAAGTTTCGCGGCTTTGCCCCGGAACCGATCGGCCTTTTACCTCGTCGTAATCTCGTTTCTATCCTGACATCGTTGGCAAATTGTTTCCACAGGTTCGAGGGATAACAGATCGAACTACAACTCCTACAGTACTTTGTGGCAACTGCGGAAGTTTCACGACACCGCTTTTACGCCGGGACGCCGCTTGTTCGTCTTGCATAAGCGATAAATTGAATACAGCGCCTCGCGTTGTTGCGGTTCGCTAAAGTGATTTAGGATTTTCAGCGTTCGAGTGAATTGTGCGGCAATAGCGCGAGGGTAATAAGAGCGGAGTGTTGAGGATGATAAAGGAAATTAACGATGCTTATTGTGGAATTCTTCGGCGGGATAAAATTGTAGATTGTGATACTTAGATTGTTCACGGCAATTTCACGACTTGTTTCTCCATCAACCGATTTCACGCAGATCCACAAAATTTTCACAACAAGCTCAGATAAAAAAGTTGCAAACACCGACCTTTACAGTATTCTTCACGATTCCTACAAATTGCAACTTTTTCCAAATTTCTCACACGCGTCACCTAGTACACTAATCCTTCTAACTACTAAAAAAAACTCAAGTCGTTCGATTCAATTTTACAAAAGTTATACTGTTCTAAAGAGCGTCCGAATATCAGTGGGAAACACTGTAGGTACAACGACCCGGCTGGTGTTTCTTATGTTTGGCCTGTAAAAACTATCGCGAGTCTCGAGCAATGTTATAAGAAAAGTTGTTATGAACAGCCCCGCGTTATACACGCGAGGTTCACTCAGGCCTAGGATTTTTCCAGGAACAGTTGCGCGTAAGCAGCTAGCAGAAATCGGGCAGGACGATGTGTCCTCAGTCAGTGTTTACGAGTCTGTCGAACGAGTGCCTTGGCGAACGACGCTTATAACGCGGCCGTAGTCTTGTAGAGAATACAGTGCTCCCTCGAACAACGCGATTTCGATTATACGCGAATTTAGAATCGGTGTTCATAATTAGCTTAGCTTTAATTCCTCGCACGTTGCCGCTGCATACAAGAAGCAACCGCACCGAATTCAAGTACACACCGAACAGCCGATCTTGGAAGAAAAATCAAACGACTAGCGTGTCTCTGCGAGCTACGTAGCTTCAGATTCGCGGTATTTATATGCGTGAATAAGATATGTTATAGTTATGGTTCTACCAAATCTCTTTATCGCTGTTTTTTCTCTTGTACATATTCTATCCTTTTCTGGGGAAACATTGTTTCTCAATAGGTCTTTAAACACGACATACTTGGTTTGCTTGGTTTTATAGTTACGACATGCAGTGTGGTTCCATCTACGAAAATTTCTATGGTTACTTAGGGATCTTAAAGATTTATACTTTAGATATTCGTCGTTACAGTTTCATACAATGTATACGTATTTATAAATAATTTATTGCTCGATAATCTTGTCCTCTAACGTTCAAACCGTGGAATACGGAAATTCTAGGACTCTTTAAACCTCTAAAAATTCCTTCCATTCACAAAACCAGCACGCTCACGCGATATCTACACGCGTGTGTATATACCTCGAACAAATCCACCCACAAATTGTGTATTTCCATTCAACTCGTGACGCATGCAAAATGGTGGAAGACTTTTAAGAGCGACTCGATCTCAGGCGTGCTTTGGCAATCCGTACACGCGTTCGTCGCGCGCGAGCTCGTAAAACCGTGGCTTCTTTCGTCGTAAACGTTCTCGCGGAAAGGGATCTTTTCCTGTGGCAGATGGAAAAACCGGGTGTTGAGAGTTAACAGCCGGTCGTCTCGTACGATCATCGGCACAGTTTTACGAGGTTGGATGGTGTTAGAGCCACGCCTGCTCTGTAAACAAGTTTCGCGACTGCTAGTAGTAATTAGCAATAAACCTTCCTATTACTTCCGCGTTCCCAGCGAAACTTGGTACATTCTTCGTTTAAAGAATTGCATTGTAGAATTAATATTGTTAATAATAACGTTTGTTTTTCATGTAACGATAGAGTAGGTTGAGTGAATGTAACAATAATTTGACACAATTTGCAATGCAAAGACGACTATTACGAGGGGAGTCTCAGATTTCGTATGATATTTTCATATATTTCATATGATCCTGATTTCAATGAAAATTGGTAGGGTAATAGATCCGTAGCTGCAACAAGCATAATTCTAACCGTAGCTGCAGATATTCGGTTAGTTGTGAGAAAAGTGCATACAAAATTTGGAAAAATTGTGTGCTTGTGAAAGTAGAAATGTATGCACGCATGAGCAATACAGCTTTTACGACAGAATATTGTCTCAGAAATACTATACCAGGGGATGATTGGAGGTATTGGATGAATTTTAGCAAAAGTAATTCAAGCATTTTTCGAAGTAAAGCAACGGCCAAGTAATAACTTGCGGCGTTGAAGTACGGGGAACATGGGGAAAGTGGAACGTCAAGGGTGTACTGTAGAAATAACGTTCAGGCTTGTAAGGGTGGCTGGCATCCAAATGACGGTAAGTGTAACGTTATATTTCCGGATAAACTGTTGCAGCTTGCGTGTTCGTGCTAGTTTATAAATGCAGAAAAGAGAGAGAGTTTTTCTTTGTCGTCTTTTTATCATTGTTCTATGGTATGAAAACATCTCTAACTTCTGCTTTTGATCTTTCGAAAGTTCTCAAGCGTTTACCTACCATTTTTTTTCCCTTCGTAAAAAGAGCGATTATTCTTTTGTTCCGTGGGCAAATTGAATACCGTGTTCTTTTCGGTGCGCGTTCAGTTTTCTCTGTTCCCGGTGAAAACTTTTCGTTTTAAAGAGCTGAATAAAGCGGCTACTTTGTACAAGTTACAGCACTGACAGTGAGTGAAACAATCGCAAAGGTTGACCAATTGAATTAAAAAATGGGCAATATTTTATGTTCGAGATAGAGTCAGATTGGGTGTCTTCTTCTCGTAAGAATAATCGAGTGATATGTGATATTTGTCTGTGTTTCACAAAAGATTCTAAGTAACTAAAAAATTTATGTGCCTTCAACCTGGTCCAGTTTCGAAATTTTATCTAGAACTTTATACTTTGCACGATAACAGGTATAAAACCAAACATGTTTCAAAGGGTATCAAATACTTTGTTACGCAGAACTGAAATATATAGGATAGTAGAAACACTGCATAAAGTTGCAAATAATTCTGTCTTTAAATCGATTATTTAAAATTCTCGTTAAATTATGAAATAGAAAAATAGAAGTAAGCTTGTGAGGCAAAATTTGAACAATGTTTAACCCGTAACCATAGAATTCTATCTTTAAAACTTTGTCACAGTCTACTTGGGAATTTTATGTTTTCAATCACTTAAATTTATAAAAATAAATTTAACGACGTATATTTGTTTGTGAAGGTTTTTTACAATATTTTAAAAAACTAGGAATTTTGATTTTAACGAAAGTAGTGTGTTACCTATTGTCAACTTGAAGGTATTTAAACTCCAGACCTTCAAAAATTCTTCACACGGTTGTGGTAGTGAAATAAAGATTCAAATTTGCTTCTGAGACGAGTGATTTGTATTATAATTAAATATTAATCGAATCGTTTCATTTTCGAAACTTTCCTAATTTCTTCTTTTGAACACGGGACATTATTGGACCGCAAATTTTCATTCCCGCGCGGATTAATTAGCAAACCGTCGATTAAGGGACGATTGCTCAGATAAGAAAGAGCGTTCGTCGAGAACGCAGAGTGCCGGCTCGTTAATCAAAATTGCCTTGTGGTGCTTTTGCAATTATTCGGGGAGCAGGTAACACCGGATGTAACTGACGCGAGGTGTAAGCTCTCCGTTTTCCCGGATCGAAAACGATATTATATTACAGTTCTGCCGTCGTACGTACGATTATGCTACCCTTCTACCGTCTATGTGGTGCAAATTCGCCAACGAAATGTACGTTTCAAACTGTTCACTCTCCGCGTATTAATCATATCGCCGAAAGTATGGCGCTCGCTGTGAAAGCGTGCCCGTTTCCGTTAATTTTGCTTCAAGTTATCGAAGAGTATTCGGACTCTTATCAGTGTCCCCCGGAGTCGTCTTAAGCCTCTTCCGGTAGTCTTTGCCTTGGATATCCAGAAACTCTTCGCCTCGGGTATCCAGGCGAGTTTAATAATCTCCGGCGAAATAAATTTTAGATAGTTGCTGGATAATCCTTTGATAAGTACTTACATTGTACTGAATTTCGGGTAAGAAAAATATCGAGAGAGAGTAGTAGATGGAAAATTAGTAGGTACTATTGCAGAATTAGAGTTTCTTATTAAAAATGAGATGACTTCGATAGTAAAATTGAGATTTTGTGGGAATAAATAAATCTTGTCTGATCGACGATAGTTTACTTTTTTTTTATAGTAATTAATTTTGATAATTACTTGCGTGTATTTTAGGGCAATTTCTTTTTCTCTCCATTTATTGTTTTAAACATCTAATTTTATTGATTTGACCCAAAAATATGTTTGCTCAGTTTTCTTCAAGCCTTATCAAAATCCCTGACCAAATCATCCAAGTCAAAATTCTTTTTTAGCAAATTAGCAATATGCAATTCACTTCTTTGACTAGTTCACATTATCGTCTACAACTGTTCTCACTTTAAAGCAATTTAAAGTTGTCTTACCCTTAGAATAACAGGAGATGCATTTATAATAACTAGACTGCGGATTTTTATGCATTCACGGAAAATTTGAAAGCACAAAAATACACAGAATGCACATGATGAAAAAATTGCCTATCTAGCTTTTATCTTTCAAATTACACTCACAAAAGTATGACTTTGCATAAAAATCCGCGGTTTAACAATAACCCTTTCGAAAAAGATCCTCAGAGCCCTATCTAAGGCGACCGAAAGATAAAAATCACACGAAACACCTCAGAGGCACCGCAATTCACTGAAAATCATCCAGCGTGAACGATACATTCTCGAAATAGTTTTTAACAACAGACATGAAAGATTCATCGTGAAAACACCGTGCCATTTTCTTCTCAAGAAACGTCTTACCGTAATATTGTCTCAGGGAGGGAACGGTGTTTCTCTGCGAGCTCTCCGCGCTCTTTCCCCCGGCTCTATGGATATAAACGGAAAGTATGTACGCGATACAGCCTCTTATCGAATTTTTTATCAAGATGTCCCGGTTCCCATGGACCGGAGTGAATTCGGGAAAAACGTTGTTACATAGATCACCGTGACTGGATTTCCTCTCGCGGGAGTGTATGTCTCGTATCCTTGGGCGTGGCATCGGGAATTCCGCTACAACATGTGCATAATGCATGCCTGATACGTGCCGGTGTTATGATATTTTTCATGACAGAGCCAGGGAAACGTCGTTACTCGCACGTGCATTGAAATCCTTGACGGATGATTCCACCTTGAGTTTCCGCCCTCTTCTTCGATCCCCCTTTTCGCCATCGAATAACCGAATCTCCTTTGGATTTCCCTATGTAGTTGAAAGGTTTCACCGGACTTTCAACCTGAGATCACGATGTATCTTGTAATATCTAATGTTTTCGACAGAAATGGGAGCTTTGCTTCTTCTCAAAGACGTGCGTTCTCGGGTTTCTCCGTTCGATTTCGAGCAGTGTTTTTATGGATTTTAGGGGGTTTTGGGTGAACGAGTGAATTTTTACTTGGTGATTTAAGGAATGATAACGTGTAGATTTTATATGTTTAAATATTTGACAGAGTGTATTTAAAATAATAACGAGAACAGTTTATTAGCAAGAGTAAAGAAATAGAGTAAAAACTAAATGTGTACTCTTCTCCAAATCTGACCACACATTGCTAATTTTTATTTCACGTTACCGTTTTTATCACGCACTTCTTCCATCCTTCTTCCTTTTTTCAAAACGCTGGCGATTTTACAATAATTATACTGTAACGGTTGTTGTAAAGTCTCAATTTCTCTCACAATACTCTTTTATCCTCGTTTATCCTCGCACCTATATATTCTCCCCTTCCTTGTTCCTCTGTTCCTTCCACTCCAGACAGACAGTCTTAACCGACATTCAATCACGTCCACCAAAATCTTTAGGTGGTCACGCATCCTCCATTCACAGTGTGAATTTCACACGATATTCCCAAGTACTTTGTCTCAAATGCTCTCCTTTCGTACCTCTATCGCTCTAACTCAATCACCCTTCGTTCGCGCAAATAGCGTTCCAGACTGAACACTCGCAGACATTCTGTCACTCTCATATTAATATTTTTATTCGCTTTTTGATATCTTTAGTGTCCATTTTTTACAAACTATTTTGCTATTTTTCTGAGATGTCTTTTAAATTGTTCTTTACTCTCTAGTATTTTATTTTCTAACGTTTCTTGTAACTAATTAGTATTTAACTTATTCCTCTTTAAAAATCTGATAAAATGTAGCGAATGAAGAACATGCTGTAGAACAAGCCGAAATATTAGTGTTGCCTAATATAACCTTAAAGTGTGTTCGTAATTTTTGTATGTTAAAATTATAGCTGTTATTAATAATAACGATTTTCATCGATCTTCTAAACTTAAAATACCTGCCGTTTAGTTCCGAACAGAAGATAAACGAATCTTTGATAGAAAGTTCTATGGAATAATGAAACATACTATTATAGTGTTATCGTAACTGGAGTACGCTATTATTTTAGTGGGAAGCATCTTGCTGTAACAAGAAGATAGTAGTTACTGGAATCAACAACAATTACAGTTTTCAAAGCTCAGTTTTCTTCTTGCTTTCAAATACGAATTAAATTGTGGAAAACATGATTGCTGTTATTGAAAAAATGTAGATAATTCAGGAAGAAGAAATGGCAGTTATCCTTGTTTCCAGAATTAGTGCTAACTTTTGTGTATTAGTATTTAAATTCTACTGTTACAGAAAAAGTAAAATTTAATTCGATTTAATTTACTTCAATACTTCAGCTCTATCAGGAAAATTGAAGTTGTTACGATAGCATATTAAAACATATTCACGATTGTTTTTTTTGGGCCTCTTCGACTTCGTCAATGCCGATAAATTCTGAACTGCGCCCTCGTGTTTGTAGGAAGCAACACACTGTAATCCGATTTAGCGTGCAGCTCCATGAACTTCAAAGCAAACAGAACTGAAATTCTAATTGGAGTTACGGCTTTAATACCTTCGTAAGCTAACCAGTAGAAGTAGTAGGATCGTTCTAAATTGTCCATTAAGAAAGCTACAACTTCATTGACATTTATGATCTTCGTCATTAGAAATGTGAATACTTCTACTATTGTCATTTCCCTTGTACCTTAAACTTAACAAATTTGCCGTTTGCTTAACCCCTTTAGTTAAATTTAAGTTGTAATTTAAACGTGAATCTTCTTCTTTCTGTCTTCGTTTTTCCACTGTGCCTAATTTCCTAAATCTCTCACAATTTGTCACTCGATCGCTTGTTTCCATTTAAAACTTGCTGCATTTAAATTACCCGCGAAAACAACAGAATCAAATGTTCCCCTCTTCCTTCACTTATAAATATCTCTGATTCACCCAACAACTCTCACACCCTCCGCTCCTGTCTCAGCTATTAATCGTTCAGTGCCTGCATCCACAGTACCTAACTAATGCATCTGCCGTTCATCGTTGCTACCATTTGTACCATTTGAATCTGCGATCAAATTTACGTGTGCAAATTCATCCCCGTTCCTATCTATGCTACGCATTTAAATTATACACTTACATTCCCTCGCTGCTGCTCCTCCTCGCTTTGATCGTTCGCTAGAATGGGTTACCCTGGCGATACGCGTGTGCACACATCCGTGTTTCTAACGTGGCGGCTTTCACCGCAGAAACGGGTATCGCGTGGCGGCGGCCACATATTCGGCTAAGAAGAGCAGCTTCGTAGAGCAGCCGCTAATCCCCCGCAATCGAGTGATTCCGATCGGCTCGTTCAATTTGATTCGGATCGGGCCTGCAACCAGCACGCGATATCGCGATACCGACTTTGAGGAATTCATGCTCCGGGCGGTTCGTCCCGGAATGCCGGCCGGACTAATTATCGATTATCCATCGCGACCGGTTCGATCTCTGTTAGAGAGGGAAGGCCAGGTGTGTAATCCTCGAAGCGTCCAGCCATCGGCTATCGACGGTTGCTATCGACGACCAGAGATCCTTTATCCGTCGAATGGAAATCACTTCCGTTCTTGTTTTCCTCTCTCTGGGCGACCGCGCGTTTCGTCCGCGCACGTGCTCCCCGTGTCTGGATTGCACATGCCGCTGGAAAATTGTCCCCTTGGGAGAACTGTAAATCGTGATCGTTGCGAACCGCTTCTTGATTGCACGCCGCTTGCCAGCTCTGTTAAACGAGCCTGATTCTCTGCTAGAGCAGAGAGGGAGAGCTGCAGCAGGACGACGAGCGTATATGTACATATATGTGGTGGGAGGTGATGTTTGAGCAGGCTGTGTGTTCTGTTTGGATGAGAATTTGTTGATAGAATTGATTAAGCCGATACAGAGGCGTAGATAAGGGTTATAAAGTTATTTGTGGGGTTGCTTGAGAGATGATCGGGTCGTCTTTCGGGGATCATGCGAGATCTGGTGGATTTTGTGTGATTTGAATTTGAGAGGAGGGAGAGTTTGTTTGGATTGTCACTTGGATTTGTTTGATGTTGGTAATTACAGATTTGAGATTAATCATTGTGAACGTGATTTCAATTCCTGTAAGAATGGTTAATTAGTAGGATAAAATGATGAATTAAGGCGAATTATGAAATTTTAATTTCATTATGAATTTTTGATTATCGAGTAGTAACCATTTATCAACAAAGAAGATTATAAATGCTAGGATTTTTTAAATAAGCCTTTTCAACAATTTAAGCCTTCGATATATTAAGACTTATCGTGTATTTATCTTGAGATCTTCATATCTAATTGACTATTTTCCTTAAGTAATCAATTAAGGAAATTTTTTCAAACGCAAACTATTTTCAAGCTCGATTTCCTCAAAACCTGAGCCTCCGCCGGAAAACTTTATTCCGCAATTTATTACTAATTTTCGCACAAGAAATCACCTCGTACGATACTTCCTGGCTCACTGTATAAGTATCTCCGGCAGCAAGAGGCCGCATTTATGTAGTTCCTTAACTTCCACGGGCAGAACCTTTCATCCCCGAAGGATTCATTAGCAAGGAGAGAGAGTTGCATTGCACGCACGCTGCCTCTGCATATGTCGGCCAATCATGGAAAAAAAAAGGTGGAAACTGCGAGAACGAACTATTAAACGCTCGACCTCGCTCGAATCGGGCTTGTGTGCACACGCAGCCGGTTATGAAGTTCACTGTTCACCGCCGCCACGTGCATACGAACGAGAATTCTAGAAATGCAATTATTCCTGATCGCTATACAGCTACTTTTCAATTTTACCACCCGCTAGAACAACATGTACACGTGGACGCGAGGGAGCACGTGTGTGCTCTGTCCACTAGATTACCTCTTTCCGCGGAACGAATGTAAATTTACCGATGGACAGTCGTGTGCATTTTGAGAGAACCAGGTAATACTTTGATCTGTTCTCACGCAGGAAGTGGAAAATTGATTTTAGGGTCTCTTGTTTCGAGGATTTCGTGGCTTTTAGGATTTGTGAGCTTGGGAAGTGTGGTTCCGGGAAAATAAAATTTATTATAGTTTTTGTTAACAATCAAATAGTACTATAGGTACTTAATATCTTGATTGAATTTTGTTATCGTTGAAATGTGCAGTATTTTAACGAATGATGTTTCATTTTGTTACAGGTGAGTCGATTACTGTACAAATGTGGTTAAGTTGAGGCGTCATAAGTGAGTATGAGAACGACAATCTTTGTAGATCGACAGTGATTCGTTGTAAAACACTGTATACGAATTTAGTGATTTTTTAAGAAGCGATGGTATTTTTAATTCACAAGAAATGATAATTTTTCATGCACAACCCTTTCTCTTTAAATTAAGGGTAGAAGTGCACCAGAAGGTCTCATCGGTATAATGCGAACAAATTTCAAAAATGCCAATAGCAATAAAAGGGTTGATATTTCACGTAAAATTGACATATTTTTTCGAAAAAATTCTAACATTTAATTCTGCTTTAAATTTCTTAACCCTTTCATGACCACTGAGACATATATGTCCCACTTGAAAATTGGAATAAAAATTGATCTCAGTTTAATATCTTAACAAATAAAAAAAATAATTCGGTCACGAAAGGGTTATGGAAACTAGGATCCCGTAACCGAGTTTCTTCCACAAGACGCCAGTTTTATTTAACAAACTTTCCACAATTTGAAATTCACCAAATTGCGTGGACATGCAACAAAATACCATCGAAGCGAACTTTCAAAAAATAACCAATACGTATTGTTCTTAACCGGCAACGAATGCATAAAATACTCGAGGCAGAGAAAACTTTCGACGCGTTAGTTTTCCCTCTGATCTCCCGAGAGCGTTAGCGCGGCGGAGCTTTAACCTGCAAAAAGCTGCGGCAACGTATTCGGCCTCTTCTTTTTCCTTTCGCGTTTAAGTTGCCGTTAAACAGGGTTTACACCTTCGTTAAGGTTTACAGAGAACTCGGAATTGCAATTGACGCCTTTGCCCCTTGGAGAAAGAAAAAAAAAAGAAAGTGAGGTGTGCCGTTGCTGAAAGAACTATATTTCGGCAGAGGCAAACTAAACTGGCCACAATTTACTTTAAAGTGGCCAATTAACCAAATCGTACAAAAAGAAAACTTGCTGTGAAATTGCGAAATTTTCGAAAACTGGGTCAAGTGTTTTTTAAGTTGGAGTGTTGAAGAGGAGTAGTTGAAGAGGAAATTATTTGTTTGATCGTCTCTAGATTCAGGAATAAAGGGAAATGTAATTTTTACCTTTGGCTACTAAGTTTTCTTCTATTTTTATCTCAAGTTTTGCTTAGTATTCTAATTTTGTTGTATCAAGGTTTTGTTAAATTGCTGATTTTCAATGGGAAATTTTAGATCGAGGCTGAAATTAGGGTTGATTTTCAGATTAACGTGGGTGAAGAAAATAAAGTTACTTGAAGTTTTTTGTGTCCTATTTATATTTTATCGCAATTTCATTTGGTCTAAAATAGCAATTTTTGTATCAATTAATTTACTAAGATTTATTGCCGATATTATCGCTATCGATCTTATTGCCTAATAAGAAGTCCATTGCATTGTTTTAAGTAACATTCTTTTAGTTTCATGTATTGCAAGGCACAGAAATATTGCTTCTATTTCTATAATCCTAACTTTGGAAAACGTGGTTCCAGAGATATGCAAATTCCTAAATGAAATTACCTAATTGAAATTTCCCAAAAATTCTGCATTAGTATACTCTAGAACCTCAACACTACCAGAAACTAGAATAAGAAAAAGATCCAATTCGAGCGAGAAGTATTGACCTGATTTTAGTTAGAACGATAGCGCTAGGTGTTCTGAGCATGCAGTATAAAAAGAAAAGCAATTGGTGCAATAGTTTCCTAGAAAACCAAAGCTTGCTCTCTATCAAACCGCGTTTAAGATTGTCTCGAGTCGTTCAAACCCTCCTACCTCTTACAATTCGTCCAATTTCCATAAATCGCTCGACATACATATTCTCCAAATTATAAACAACTGCAGAAACGCCAAAAAAAAAATATTAATTTTCTGTTATACCACTTAACGTTACAAAAATCAAAATCGTCGATTCACGATATTCCCCTGTCCACAATCGTCAGCGTTAAAAGCTTGACGAGGTAACCAGTTAAACTTCCATAAAATAATTCCATTTCAATTTCCCAGCGAATTCTCCGCCGTAAGTCTGACGATCCACAATTCGTAATATACGTTTCAGCGAAACGATCCAGAGACACCTCTAACGCGAGAACGTTTCGTGACTCGCCGTTCTCCGTCGGGTGCGAAAATTAAGGCCGCTCGTCGAGATTATTCCAAGTTGTCATAGCGTCCTTCCGAGCGGAACTATTAACAGGCGACAGCCAAAACGAACTGTATATATATATGTGTAATTCCCCCGCGTTATCACAGACAAGCAGTTACAGCGAACCCTATGCCGTTCTACCGGATCCGAGTGTGTTCGTGTGACAACGGCAATACCGTGTTAAATCGCGAGTCGCGGCGCTGTCCATAAATCGTGGGAAAGTGCAGGAAGTTGCGAATTTGCGTTAAATAACGTTGCAACGATTAAGTCAGAGAGAGGAGAGAAAATAAAAGGACCCGCGGAAACCACGGCGACGTGGCTACGCAGGGTTTCGCATCAGCCTTGGTCAGAAGTTACAATCCATCTATCGTTCGGGAGTTTCCCGCCGGATAATTATTTCGTGTAATTGGAGTTGAGGGAATTTCGTATTTGCTGGTTATGCCCGTTTGCAATGGAACGCTTCGAGCGTAGAGAAATTTCGCGATGGCTGATTTGTGTGTCGTCGACTGCTTAGGGGTGAAGATGGTATTGAGGTTTTTAATTGTGGATCTTTGTTTTTGGTAAAATGCAAAGTTTAACTCGATGAGGGGCCGAGATAAACTCTTACGATCGAGGGATCGAGGATCGCTGGCGTCCGATGAGAATAACGATTCAATGGCTTTAGGAGGAATTTTTGGGTTTACATCCTCTTTTCTCTCTCTCTCTCTCTCTCTCTCTCTACACTTTGCTCTATCATTTGCATTTACTATTTTTCTTTCTTATTACCTAATACCTAATTTCCTAGTATCCTCTTCCATCTATGTCTCTCCCTCACACTCCTCGTCCATTCCTCTTCCTTCCCTTTTTGCTTCTCATCGTTCCGCCTTCTTTTTTGTCTCTCTTCCCTGCCCTCTTCATCTTTTTAGCCTCCTACACTTCCGTCTTCCTCTGTTCTTTCCCTTTCTACCTATTTGCACCTTGTCCAACCCGAGCTTTTTCCACTCACTCGTTCACAGACTTACTCGTTCCTCACGTCTTCCTAGCGAGTGTTCTGCAACTATCCTAATTAGTTATTAGATAGGTATTTTTATAAACGAAAGCTTTCAGCGATAAAACAGATCAGCCTCGCCGACGTTAACTGATTAATCAGAAACTCTCTAGTTCCTTCTCTGTTACAGAATTTTAGTGTTCCACTGTAAATTATTCAAATCACTTACAGGTGCAATGCGCAAAGTTGAAAGTAGCTTTAAAAGAGACACCAGTTCGCCGAGTACTCGTCATAACGTAGAATTACTCCCTTTTACAGCTCTTGCTTTACAGCTTGTAGTATTGTTTCAAATTCTCCTTCTTAGTTGTTCGAATATTCTCAAAAAATTCGATATTATCCATTTAGAAATTCCAAAAAAAGGAATTTGCAAGTCGTAGATGTTAGCAACGAATCTCTCTATCCAACGTTAATTACAAATTCCTCGGAAGAACCGTGAAAGATCTACACACGGATACTTTTCCGAATCTTTTATTAACACTTTCTGTGCCACGTGTACTACTGTTGGTGTACAGTAGTTTTCAAAAACTAATACTAAACAGTATCGGAAAGAAAATGAAAAAATATATTCAGAGTGCAAAGGGTTAGGTATTCAACCCGTATCGATATTTTCCTCTAAGCAAATGCGATTTTTTCAACATTTTGGTGAAACTTATAATTTCGCCCGTGGCACAGAATGTGTTAAACGCGTAGAAGGTTCGCTCCGGGGCGTGTATCGCCTCGCAGAGGAGTCACTGGCCACGTTTCCGGGACGCGTTTACAAGGCCCGCCATTAATTCTCGTGCTCGAGATCAGCGCAACCGTTTGTGCGGGTCACGCGATGCGGATTCTGTCTTTGGGAACAGGAGGAAACATTTACGACACGCGGAAAATCAACGTTACGCCGTACTCCTCCGGAGAGGCATGTTCGCGCTCGGCGATAAAGGCCCGAGGGCTGGAAATAGCCGCAGATTTTCACCGGAGAACGAAGATTGATCAAGGTCAGTTGCAGCACGACCGAGGTTACGGGTTCCCCACTCGTTTGTTATGCCGTTGGGGTGAGAGTGACGCGATCTAAAAACGTGTGACAGTGTGTGATAAATGCGTATTGTCGGTGGAATAAATACGCTGGCCGGGTCACGTGAAACAGGCCACCTAATTATATTCTCTGGAGTATGGCGGTGCGAGAGATCTTTGTGGGTGATTTAAATGGTAGCAAAGGATGAATAAGATGGGATATTTGTACTAATTCTAGCTGCAGATACGTTTGAATAACTTCAATGACGAGTTTGTAAATTCGTCTTGACGAAAGCAATCCATTAGCAATTTGCTGCAAAAGTAACTTGATAACTATAGCGGAGTCGTTTCTTCTGTGAAACCTCTTAGAAGAAACTTTTATTATATCTTTGAACTTGCAGTAACAGCAACTGAACTACTGCTGTTGTTGTTTGTTAAATGGAACATCGCTCTGTATCTAAATTATGGCTAGATAAAATGTCATTTCTTTTATATCGATGGATACAGAATTTTTATTTTTATCGAAAAAGGTTTTAAAAATTTCACAATTCGGACTATTTTCCAAAAATGGTTCCGTATTATCGTAAATATTACTGCTTTTGCAAATTTATTTCTTCCAATATTTCTCCACCAAAATGTCACAAAATCAGAATTTTCCAGATTTTTAATATTTTGCTCACTTTCCTAATCACCGACAAAAACCACATTTCTAGCTCCGAATAAAAGCCCCGAATAATCAAGTCTAAAGTTATTACTAGTTTTGCAAATTTATCTTTCCCAATATTTCTCCACCAAAATGTCACAGAAAATCAGACCATTCAGAGATGTACAGCCTACAAGAACCAAACGTTGTATGTACAAATTGCGTGGACAGTTAAATTCCAATGGGGAAAAATTTTCGGACGTTTACAAAACAGTGTTCGCTTTTCTTCCATTTGTCGTCGTTTCTCGCTAAAGGAAAAATCTCTCTGGCAATATAACACAACGTTGATTTTACACGGTTCTCCTCTTCTCTCTGCTGTACCTGCGTCCTTGTCGAGCAACATCCGAACTTGAACGTTGGAAATATTGCGAAAGAATGGAGGTCAAACGTAGCCTACGATGGCGTTTCAGCGTTTTTTCGGCTAGAAGAGGCCAGACGCAGCGCAGGCAACATCCAGGATTAGTTCTTTCGATAAATCGCGCATCGAGAAACAGGCCAAACTGCGATTTGGGCCGCGGCTTAACGACGAAAACCGCGATAATGCGTGAAACAGGGGAAGAAATTTTCTGGCTGCTCGTTTTTACTCGATCGAGCCCCACCAGGTGAAATTCATTCTTTCGCGTTCGTTCGTTGGGACGATCGATACGGGTGCTCTCTCACCAGTTTGTAGAAAAAATAATAAAAGTTGTTTTTGTCCGTACGATTCGCGCTTCGTCGATCTTACCGGTTAATTGGAGAAGCCTTTTCGTGGGAATTTGATGCTCGGTAATGATCAATTCGAGATTAACCCTCCGGAGGCAGAGTTTCTGACACTATTTAGGTCTGATTTTTTTTAACGTTCTAGGCTTTAACGAAATGTGAAAAAATTTGGAGACACTTATCAAAGTCTCTACTATATTGTGCAATTGTTCGTTAAGTCTAATTTTTCGATTTTTTAATCAAAATAAATCTTCTTTTCGAAGATTAAGAGTGATCTTAAGAGTTAAATTACGAAAGTGATCTACAATCTATAATATTCCATTCTTAACGTTAA
>NW_017100180.1:431332-437930 GCF_001263275.1 Habropoda laboriosa | reverse complement strand
CAAAATAAATATATATTATACAATAGTGTTCACTTTTTTGGATACAGTTTAATCGAGACTTCGAGATCTTTAAATTTCGAAAGTGATTTACAATTTATAATATTCCATTCGTAGTGTTACGATAGTAACAATGAAATAAAATATAGTATAATTAAATTTCATATTAAATTCAAAATACAATAAATCATGTTACAAATTTTATTTTGTGAATTTTCTTTAATAAAATTATCGTTTGATATTTTTCGTGCTCCGAAGCAACTGAGCGGAATATACAGGAACCGTAGGACAGAGAAAGAATTGAAGTATCTGTGTGTAATAATAAAAGAGAAATTTTTTCGTTTGTATGCGTGATACAGAGTACTCTGTACACAATAGTTCTGTTTTATCGCAGTGAAAATGTTTGGATTTGACGCGCTCGTATCGAATATTGTGAATATTCGAAAAAAAAAAAAAAGAAAATGGAAAACTTGCTGCAAAGGAAATATATTTTAAGACTGTTTTATTTTCAATAGAATATTTCTATCTAAATTTACATGGATTTTATAAAATAATATTGCAATAACGAAAGTTCTCCATTCGTGCAACCAAAAAGAAATATTCTTTTGTAAACTTGTAATTACGATTGAACAAAATATTATACAAAACAAATTTCCAAACTTTAGTCAATTGTCTTTAACAAGTGACATTTAACATAATTTAATTTAGACCAATATAAGTCGAACGAAAAAAATCGAAAACTCTATATAGTTAAGTGTTTTCATCTTAGAACTTCCTTTTCTACCGCACGATTCTCCAGAAAAACCTTTTTCCCAAAGTGAAACGTTTTCCTCGAATTCGCAAGATATTTCAAAAACACCAATTTCGTCCCGTACCTCGATGGCTGTTTTCACCCCCTGAACATGGCCGATTGTCCATAAAAAAAATACGTGTTAAATTCGTGTTTTCGAAAATTTACGCCGCCACGTAAATTCCATGAAAATCGACATGGCGAGGGTCCGATAACCCTAATTTTCAGAAAAAGTCCAAGTGAAAGAGAGAAGAAGCGCGGGTTGCACGTATGTTGTGTACTTCCGGCCAGGATCTACCCTCGCCATTTCCGGACGATGCATCATTGGAGCCCGATAAAGTTTGCGAGTCAGCGAAACTCGCCGGGTAAACTGGAAACCGAGCCTCGGTTTTCCGTGAAACAAATAAAAAAAAAAAGAAAAAAAGACCCGATATCTACGAACAGTGGAGAGTGGCGAAAATGTTGTACCATCGGTGCTTCGAGTGACTCTGTACCCGATTTATCGTTAATTTTCTCTACTATGGGGAAATTAGGGATCACTGGTGATGGGGGGATTAAAACATATATTTATATTGTCTTAAGCGTTTGAGTGGCACGGGTTATTGCAGAAATCTGATCGAAAAGTGCCAATCGCGCTTCTTTCATTTGATGTCGAAAAATTGCAAAAATTTCGTTTCGGACATTTTCGCTGAATACGACTGTTTGGAAATAGCATGGAACAAAGGCAAAATTAATTATTTTTTTATAAAAAAAGTAGGCAGATTGTAAGAAATAGAATAAAATTGACACATCGTAAGGTGGCACTTTTCGGTGTCGAATAGACACTCAACCGGTTAACTATTTAACATAATCACATTTACAACTATAACTAACTCTAGGTACTCTGCACGCAGTACCAATCACATTCTTCGCCATGTCTCTACTTTCACACTATTTACACTTATTTGTCCTCTTCTTGGCCCACACTTCCCTGTCTCTCTCATCTCTTTCATCCCGCTCATTCTCTCAACTCACACTCGGAACAATCTCACAACTGTGTCATTTTCTGTAACGAAGTATTATTTTTCGTCGGACCAACTCGTGCAGTGAAACTTTGGTACGCGATGAATATCGATGCTCGCTATTCCGGATGTTTCCCCTGTCGTTTCGGGCAGTGGTTTCGAGTGCTGCAAGATTTGTGGCTGTCGAAGAACGAAGCCACGCTGCGTGGGTATCAATTGCTTCGGATTACTATCTCTGCATACGCTTCTGCAGTTTCGAGCTACTACGTGTCTGATAAAATAGTGGATTGTTCGGCCGTTTCTTGCTTCTTCGGTTTCAATCATTCGATTGGGGATCTTTTTTGTAAGGGGTTGCTTTGGGAGTTATGTTTTGGTGGTTTGAGAAGTTTAATTGCTGTTGACGATTAACTTCTCTGCGATGAGCGATTTTTAAGAGCGATTTTTGAGAAAGTGTTACAAAGATACAAAAATAATCTCAATTTACGTTTAACACCGCTGTGCTTCAGTAAATAGAAAAACATCTCGAGAAAGATGTAGTTATTTCAAGCAGGATATTGTCTCTAGTAAGTTACCCAAGTTTGAGAGAATCTGAGGAACATTCGTTACAAATCTCCTTTATTTTACCTTTCCCTAAATTTCGCTCCTAAATTCCACTTACTCTTCGCCTTTAACACAACCTACCATTCAAAGAATCTTCATCAGTTCCCAAAACATTCGCACAGTTTAAATTTCACAATACCAATACCAAAAACTCGCCATTGTAAACAACTCATCGTCGAGTCAAAACAGCAACAAAAAAACCTCTCCTTAAACCCAGTGCAAAAAAGTTCTTACAATGGTAAACAACGTGTTCCAACTGGATTCCCCTGAAAAACATCGTCCGTATAAAAATAAACTTTGGACGAAGCAACGAACAATACGGGAGCACGGTCGAACGTTCGTCGAATGAAATGTCTCATGGCTGTTCATCTCTCCGGACTGGGGACCGTTGGGTGCGTAGACAAAAAGGTCCTGGCAGTAGTCCGTCGAAACGAAAATTCGCGTCACCCGAAACGGGACGGAGGTAGAATGGAAAGTGGGCTTACGCGGAAAAACTAGCGGAGAAAGCAACAAAAGGCAGCTTGTTAGGAACTTGGGCTGGTTCTCGTGGAGGACACAGCTTTGGCTGAGCGAGCTGAACTCGCGAATCGGTCCCTTTAAATTCCCTTTTGCCGAGCGGGAAGAAGCACGCCGAAGGACGAGAAACGTTGCAGTCACACCTGGCTCGGTGGTCTGATCGATAATCCCGAGTGGCTCTGGCTCAACAGAGAGACAGAGAGGACGAGAGGGAGAAAGCTGCTTGACTAACGATCGTTTCTCGTGACGGAACGCGATACAAGGATGCGCGAAAGAGCTGGACGCTAAACGGAGAAGAAGAAGAGGGGCTGAGAGAGAAGCAGAGAGTTAGCGGAGGCTAGACAGCGAGGATAAAGGGTTCCTCGACCAACGAGATTGGATGAGCCTGGATAATTAGCAAAACAGCGGAACTCGGTCGTTAGTGGCTCCTTCCTGCGATGTTCCTCTATCATCTGCAGACTGCTGATGATTGAGCACAATACGTGGCTGATTTTAGTCCCCTGTCCTCTTGTTTTCGCCGCTTTCGATTCCTTTCTGCTGCGTGTTAATTGTCGATCGTGTTTAGTGTTGTAGCTGTTGCACTTGTAATTTGTTAAACAGGTTGCTAATAGTGTTGGATACTGTAGGAAAGTTTCTTTTCTTAAGGGATGGGGGAATCGTCGCTATTGTAGCCTCTTGAACTCCCAGTCTCTACGTGACTTTGCTGGAAACATGATTAGTTGAGAGGATTAGGTAGATCGTGGGTCTGAAGAGCTTTTCATTATAAATTACCTCGTTCTCAGAGAACCGAGGTGAAGATAAAGACGATTTTAATTAGCCAAGTGTTCGAACTTGTTACCTTTTTGTGTTTTCGAGAATTGGAAGGCTAGGAGGTGATTTTAGTGGGTCTTTGTGTGACATGTTTATTTTAATTGCAACAAGTTGTACAAATAATTGATACTATAAGAGGGAAATGCGTTGATATAAAGCAGTACATTTTTGCTAAAACACTAATTCGCTTACGTTTATGTGTGCATTCTTATCACAGCGTGTTCGTGACACAAAAATCGGTAAAAATTGTCATTGTAGGCAGAAATAGAGCATTTGGTGACGTTACAAAGGGGCTATCGTCGGTTTGTTACAAAAATCGTTAATTTTGAGACATCTGCAAAGAGTAACTTAAAAAGTGGGCTATTTTCATCTGAAAGAACGTCTCTAGAAAGCAAAAGAAAAACATGTTTTCGTTGCTAAAGTTCCAAACAAATTTTCGGAAAAATTGACTTTCGTTAGTTGTGTCACCCTTCCGGCAGAGCGACAAACATGAATAATTCGAAATGAACCATTAAACATTAAAGAGACACTTAAAAGCACGTGAATCGTGTTTCAGCAGTAATAACTTGGAAACTTTAAATTTAAATTAAACTTCACAAAACGCGACACGAACGAGTTTCCACCGTTAACGAGATGGGATGTGAGAGAAGACAGGGAGAGATGTGAGGAGGAGGGAATGGTGTGTCTAATCTAATTGCATATTTCTGTCGTAACGTGGAATTAAAGTTTCTATTTCTATCAGCCGTTTCATCTTCGAAGCACCGTTGGAGTATTTATAACGTGCGTTCGTTTCGATACGGCGGTATCGATTCGTCGTGGCGAGAAACGTAACCTCGATTTATTCATCGTTTTCCTCCAAAGTGTCGGTTATCCAGCTGGTTTTAATTTCTATTCACCGTTTCGTATTCCTCGATTTAAACGACCCAATTCTTCCCACCCCTCTTTCCAATTTTCTTCTTTTTTTCTTCTTCTTCCAATTGTTGCTCGGTACGACTAGTACGGATAAAAGGTCGAGCATATTTATAATGATTTCTTGTCGGACCTCGCGTGGATCGTTTTAACGCAGAAATTTCGAGTGAATTTTAGTAGCTGTGATGGAACGAGGTTTGAATTGAATGAATGTGAAATAAAGGGTTTATTATGTTTTTTGATAATGGGAGAAATTGTTTGTTGCGTTAATGGATTCTCTTGTGGAGTCGATTTTTTGTTTAACTAACAATAAACAAGAAGTTCTTTTGTTAAAAAGGGGTCGAGATCCTCTTGCTTCTCTTTAAGAAATCGAAGTAATTTATATTTCTGTCATTTTTCAATGCGAATTTAATAAACATTTTTATTGTTGCAAGTGACAGTTCAGAAGCTCTATGATTCTCTCTTCTCTATTTATCAGTAAAGTTAGGAAATAGTAGTACAGAAATATTTTTCTCGTTTAAAATGTAGATCGCTCTTTAATAAAATAATTTCATCTTACTTAAAATGGAAATATACTTTACAACTTTCTATACTCACCAACCGAATATCAAATTTTCCAATGCATTTTACGCAAGAAAACCTAATATTTCCACAGTCAAACGAATGGAATTCGTACGAAACGAAAGGGGAAAAATTTATTTGATAAGTTTTTCCGATGTCTATCGTACTAATTCGTCGATTAGGGCTTTCGACGAATTACGGTTCCCTGGTTGGAGCTATCTTAGTCCGGCGTTTCCGTCTGTGTAAACGGAGATCACTCGGTAGAAGGATTTAAAGGATTAGAGAAGAAGAACGACACGCGAAAGGGGCGGCCACCGTTGACCAGCCTTTTCTCTGTATTTCTGCAAAAAAGTCTGAGCAGAATACTCTCTCTAGATCTTCACGGTGATAGTCCTTTTATAGACACCGTGCATTTTGCAAGAATCGTGGATACTCCGGAAACAGAAGAGGAACACGCTTTTTTCTATTCGTTCTATCGTGTTTTTCAGAGTTGTTTGACGTTTTGATGAATTATTATTTAACTTTCTGCTAAATTACCGTTATTCAGGTGATTTTGTGTTATTTCTTCGCTATTTCAGGATCTGAAGTTTGCAACATGTTGTTTTAGGAAGTGCTTGTTTCATTAGAGGATTAAAATGGCAATTAAGTTAATTGCGATATTATTCTGTTGCGTTGTACGAAATGTTTCTCGAGTGATATAAGCTAAATTTCATTGTTTAACTATTAAACTTTTTATACTTGCTACACTACATTACAATAACTCATCTCAGTATTTTTATACGTAATTTATAAGAAAAACCATGAAATGAATGAAATTTTCTGAAAAAGAAAAACCAACCAAATTTAAAAATCGTGGAACCAAGATAAGAACCGTAATCATCGAACGAAAGCAACGAATAAAGTAATAAAAATTGAAGGACACGAATGAAAACGGAGACCGTTACAGGGATTTGAAATAATCACAGTGAATCGTACTACTCTGGCTAAGGATTCAGGTCCTTGTCTTCCCACATTTCCATCAATTCCCTCGTTAAAGCACTCCAAACATGTTTACTTTGACTCCTGACCGATTTCACAAGTGCTCTATATCTGTTCCGCTAACTTTACATATATAAATCCTTAAAAAAAAAAGAAAAGAAGCAACAACAAGTAAACCACTTGTTCGAAGAGGCCAGACATCGATACCGGGTAGAAACGAAAGCTCGGTTAAACGAACAAGGGTGAGCGAGTGAACGAGAGAGAGATGAAAAAGCATTTCTATGCGGTTAACAATCTCCAAGCGGAATCATATCTCGGAGGAGGTTTGAGTGCTATTTCGAATGCAAACCGGGGTTCCGTGCTTCGGTTCGTAAGGGCTATTGCGATTCTGGATGTGCCACGACCTGGCTGATTCCAGATCTCTGTCGGATCGATG
>NW_017100180.1:416214-431144 GCF_001263275.1 Habropoda laboriosa | reverse complement strand
GCGCGAACGAGATATTAATTTGCAGCATTCGAACGTCCTCCCATTCTGGTGGCCCGGATTTAATTATTCTGCCAATCTGTCTGCATATTGGACTGAGCGAAGACGAGGATTCGACGATACGTAATTATCGAGGATTGTTCACGGCGGTGTGCCGCTGTAACGTTAATTGCTAACGCGCCCGCCACCATGCCAAGATGTTGATTGAAAATTTCCGTTCTACCGATTTTCCATGTTTTTCGGTGCAACTGAATCCGGGAGACTGAAGGATCCCGTTCGATTCTGGTGATAAACTTGGAATCACCGGCGTAGAAATGAATTCTTTCTGATCTTTTGGCGCAATCGAAGTTTTATTTAAAAATGAAAATTGATCGAGAATTGAAATAATTTGCATTATTTTTGACGAACTTTTGCCATTTTTCTGGAAGCTTGCGAATTTCGTCGCGATAGAAACTCGGTGGCTTTGAGTCAATTATGCGAACCCAGTCGGAAAGAATTCATTTTCGCGCCAAATAGTTCACCGAACCTTGACTTTTGCTGTCGAATATTTTTCATTTATTCAGTCTTGTTGCTCAGGGTGAGGATAATTAGAGTAATAATTAGAGACATGATTAAAGGGAGTGAATCAATTTTTGGATGAAAGTTTGGAGTTTCAGAGACTCTAGGATCGTGTTTAGCATTGTAATTTTCTGCAAGTCTTTTATTATCGTAAATAGGTTATCACGTTAGAGAGAAAGGAAAAATTAAATTAAGAGTGTATTCATATGCGGTGATACGAATAGAAATGATTTATTTTTCAGCTATAAGCACTTTCTTTTTTTTAACGGAGATGATTATAGACGCTCGTCTGAAGTAACAGGTACTTTGGAATGTGCTTCGATTTGCTTCGCACAGAGATTAATTAACGAAGTTCGTTATATGACTTCGTTATGCGATGTAAAAATGATAGAAAGCAACGAAGATGAATATCTTATTTAAAATGCACATATAATTATTGTGGTATGTTGGTTTATTCATGCTTATATTGAAAAGCGATCTTTAGTTTGTAATACAGAAAGTAATGCTATATTTGTAATGAACATTTGAAACGAAGGTGCATTAAATATGAGAAGCCTGAATTGTAAAATTATTTCGATTGTCGGTATCAAGTGGAATTAGTTGCAGTAATTATTTTGCATAAATTGAAATTCTACACTGCTAACGTAACAAAGCTGAGGGTATTACAATTGTTGCAAACGAATGAAACTCTCTTCTTAACCGAGCGAAATTTATATTTTCATACTCTGTAAGATCTTCACTAAGTATTATAACGAGTACTGTATTTTGGGGTTATTTATATATTTTTGCTTATCATACGCATTCTGTGTATCAAATTTTCCATAAATACACAAAAGTTCGCAGTCTACTGATACCTTTGATATCTCGAAAAGAAAGAGAGACCTTAAAAAGATTTTTCTTTTTATCATTTTATTCATTTTTTCGTATATCTATAAACAGCGGAGATACTTCTTTCGTTATTCATAATAAACTTATTTATTTATACATCATTGGAGAGCTCGTAATTTCATAATCATTTTCATACATAAATTTCCATCTCAATTTTCATCTGCATATAATTTTTTTTTTTCTCCAGAAAAGTGGTAAGGTAGCGAACTTAATTACCAACCTAATATTCAGGTGTAAATACATATTTATTTACCCCACTTTGTACATAGAAATCGTCGCGATTCCTGATAGTTTCTTTTCATTTTGCATCGGTCGCACAGGTTGCCAGGCGTGTATGCTACAGAGAGTTTTCCATGTGCATGGGGCATTGGTTTTCAGGTAGAGCGTAATGCTGAAGCTGGTCGTTACTAGAAATCACCGTTTGTCGTTGGTTTACTGCAATCCGGCCCATCGTGTAAACGTGTAACACGCTCGATTAATCCATTCCGTACTGCGCCCTGTTAACAACGTTGACGCTGCGGTCGTCACGATTTGTCGATCCTGTAATCGAATAATTCTGATCGCAAAGCTCCTCCTTGCTCTCAATATCTTCCCTCGCTTTTCTCTTCCTTTCTTTCGTGTTTATTTAATCGCGCGAGTAGTCGGAGCTTTTAGTTTTGCGTTTACATTGTGCGAAATAAATCGAAACGCCAATGTGAATTGAGTTTTCGTTTGAACCGGCTGAAGGAGCGTTTGAACAGCAACTTCGGTGAATTTGAGTCAAAGAAATTTATTGTTGAAAATTTAATCTACTTGGAGTAATTATTTACGAAATTTCGTCTATTTGGCGCTTTTGTTCAAACAGATTTCTCACAGAATTTTTTAATCTGCACGTTTTGCAATATTTCCTTTGTATTTGCTTACTTTGTATTACGGATTTCATTTATTTTTCAAACGTTTCTGTTTCTGTGATTATTTTTTCTCAAATTATGTTTTTTCAATATTTTCCTTCTGTCCGCATACTTTTTGCATATTACTTTGTATCGTGGAATTAATTTATTTTTTAAAGACCGATTTCCTGT
Source organism: Habropoda laboriosa (assembly GCF_001263275.1). Lineage (NCBI taxonomy): Eukaryota > Metazoa > Arthropoda > Insecta > Hymenoptera > Apidae > Habropoda > Habropoda laboriosa. Next base: position 428,640 of record NW_017100180.1, on the reverse strand, counting down.
TTATTATTCTTTTTAAATTTTGCACTGGTATTCAATGAAAATTCACGAAAGTCAAATTACGTTCTTTCAATATTTTCCTTCTGTTCCGGATATCATTTATTTTTTAAAGACCGATTCTCTGTTTATTATTTTTCAAATTTTGCACCGGTATTTAATGAAAATTCACGAATGTCAAATCCCCCGGTGAATCACTTGGATCAGCGTAAACAAAGGTTTCGAGGGACGGCTGACGTCAGCAAGTAACGTTTCGCCTTTATTTGGACGGTTTGACGGTCAGATCGAAGAAAATTGAACGACGTCAGCGACGTGGACTGGCGGATTTCAAGTTTGAAGAAGCTTCTCCAGACCACTTGCACTGGCCGTCCTTCTTCTTGTACTTCTGAAACAATTTAAGTACCGTTTCACGGAGCCCGTCCGAGAGTTTCTTGACTGTCGAACCTAGAGTGCAAATAGACATCTCGAAAAGTTTGCGAGCATCGCCTCCGAGTGAGTAACTCGAAAATAAAATCAGCTTGAGTGTCTTCGATTAGTCCGTTGATGAATGATTAAACACGAGCATTAGTTTCTCATCGACACTCGGTGTTTACCGTTGATTGAAAGTTTGTCGTGTAAATTTCCCATTTTCCAATAGTCCACGGTCTTTCGAAATGTGTTCATTAATTGAACGATCGAATCTTTGTGTGCAGACATTATTTATAAATTTATCGATTAACTTTATCTCGTGATTAACGATCAAGTCGAGGAATTAGACGAATTTTTGTGATTAAACGAGCAAGTTTTTCCTGATAACTATGTAGTGCTGCTCTAAAATAACTTTCATAATTAATTGTAAATGGATTAACTTCTGCAGTGTCTATGGAAACCAGACATTTTCCATGTTTAACATCGTTTTGCCATATTCTGTACGTTCTAATAACGAAATCAGCCCTTTCTAGATTTTTACCTTGTTTAAGGGACGAAACTCGTTTAACTCGCTAAAAATAAGGTGATTTTTGTGAATTTTTTCTTAAGAAACAGTTGAACAGATCGGGTACTTTATACAACATCTGAAAAAGTAGAAAATATTATTTTGGCTGTGAAATAATTCGATTATTATAAACTGCAGAGGTATTCTCTTCGCCACCAATTTAGCGTCCGTCGAACTTTCCTAAAACCAAAATTCCAGACGATTTTGTGTTCCTCGTAAAATGCAATTCTCATAATTATGCAAAAAACGATGCAAAATTGAGGAAATTCAGGGACTTTAAAAAAAAAGTTGCGTCAAACCCACTTCTCAAACCAAACTTCTCTAAAAAAAAAAGTGTCACGTTTATCCCAGTGAACGTAGTAGCCTCGTCAATTTCCTCGAACTGGTAAATCCAATGAGCTTCCCAGTTAGCGGTGATAACATATTTCATCCAGTATTTTTCAAACGAACCCATCGATCCGGTAACGTCGTGTACGCAGTTTCCGCCAATTATAAACTCGCGCCTAACAAACAGATTCATGTTTTCCCCGTGCAACCTTAACAGCATCAAGCGGCACGAGAAAGCCCGTGGTGCGGCTAAAGCTTAATTAAAACACGGTCAACTTCCGAACAATCGAGTTTCGTCCGATGCCCAAGCGTGGGATTCGTTTCATCGACGGGAAACGCGTCGCTTCGTAAAGTATTCCCGTTCATTTTCTCCGTTCGCTGATAAGCTGAAAACGCGCGCGCGAGAACCGAGAGCCAGGCGGTGCTAACAAAACTTTCCTCTCCCTTTTTTTTTCTTCTTTCTTTTAATTCGCAGCATCACGAAGCTACGAGCGTAGCCCAGGAAACGAGGCGTTCTCTCTGTCGGTGTAATTTGTCACATAATCGTACCGATGTTCCTTCGTCGATGAGCGCGCGCGCGCGCCTGTATTTTCGGTGAAATCGTAAAACAGCGCCAGCGCGCAACAATGGCCCTGATTTATTTCTGTAATTTAACTAACCCGCCAACCAGCGGTCACCCCCCCCCCCCCCCGCCGTTTCACGACCCATCGAATTCACCCAACCCCCGGTTTCAACCCCTCCTTTACTTCGCACCGCGCCTTCGCGCAAAGTGGACTCCCGGTGGAATATTAGAGGGAGACCGGCCGCGAATTAAAAGTGTATTTTACGGCTGTCGTGTGTGAAATGTTGGTACAGTTGTCTGTGAATATGTATAAACTTTTCTATCTTGAGATTGGTACGTGTTGGGCGAGAAGAAGTGAATTGTAGCGTTTCGTTTGGCAACATTTGCGAAACTTTTTTGACCTTGCGAGGGAATATTGCGAAGGGATGATCACTGACTTTCGTGAAATTTTGGTATACAGTAGAAATAAAAAAAAACAAAAATTCTGAATTTGGAATTTTGGGTTAATTAAATTTGACCCAAAAACGACGTCGATGGAACTTAATTTGTATTATATTAGTTCTGGAAGAAATATTCGACAGGTATTTTTTTATATCCTCCACAGTGAAAGGGTGAAAATCGCTCTCAAAGTTGGTAGTAAATATATTCAGTATAATATGAGCCAAAGTGATCAACTCTATAAAATAAAATTTATTAAATTCGTGTTATTCAGGAAAAATTAAGCACCAAGCATATGCTTTGACACTAAAATTTGAAGAATATCAAAAAGTGGAGGTGCTCATTTTCACTTCTAAGTGACTCATATCCCGAAAACTCTTAGACATAAAAAAGTAGAATAAATTGATAAATTTTTGAATTTTGCTAAACGAAGAAAAGTGTCTGCGTAGAATGAAAGTAGTTCAACGAACTATACAGGTAAATAATTTTCAAGGAAGGGATAAAAATTGAAGGAATCAAATGCTCATCAGACATTTTACCGTTGAGCAAAGCTTTTGCAGTTACGGTATAATATTCTTATTAAAATAACAAGCTTGCTTTCATCCGGGCGCTTCAGAAGCTCCGGGCCAGCCTTCAGCGACAGCAATCTACCGACGCTTTTTTCCGGGCGTTGGCAATTAGTCGTTGATATGACTGGTTAAAGGACGAAGGCACGACCCTTGAGGACGTCCTCCGTGTTCTCTCCGAGGATCGAATTATCTGCTTAATGGCTGGTAATTGCCGCGGAGCTGCACTTACCACAGCCGCTGCTACTTGCTCTCGCACTCGACGCAATTCGAACCCTAGCGGAGGAACAACCGCTTTTCTATCGCGTCGTTAGAACGGCCTAACAAAATTTTCCAACTTTCCAGAACCTCCGGCTCACCCTTTTTACGCCGTAATTATCTTCCGTTATGTTTCTTTTCTTCGACGAAGATTATTTCGGGGTAGATACAGTCGCAATTTTATTATAATAAAATAGCGCAGTGATATTCGATATTTAACCCCTTAACGTCCGCATTTTTCTCAAATTGACGTGCCAAATGAGACGCCGTAATTATTTTCCTTTGTATTTTTCTTTTTTCTTTTTTTTTTTTTTTTTTTTGAGAAGATTATTTCGGGGTAGATACAGTCGCAATTTTATTATAATAAAATAGCACAGTGATATTCGATATTTAATCCCTTAACGTCCGCATTTTTCTCAAATTGACGTGCCAAATGAGACGAATTTTATTTTTGTTTTAATTATTTCCTAGGCGTATGGAAATAAGTTTCCCTTTATTTGTAACGCTGTAACTTACCTTTTGTTTGCCGTAATAGAAAAAATAACGCAATATGGAAACTAAAAGAAACTAATTTAGAAACATTGCATTTATTTTAACTAGTTAAAAGTGTCAATAAAAGTGTTAGAAAGATGACGAGAGATAGTTAGATGGTAGGATGAGATGATGATTAGAGATTGTTTTCACAGAGTTACATTTTGCACTCTGTCATCCTCTCATCGGTCACATATCCATATGGAACGTTTGTTCTGTATTATTTTTGAAGAGATGTAACGAAATTTATTAAACATTACAGTACAGCCTTCAAAGTTCTACTTTTTACGTGCGATTTGAGGGAAGTATGCAGAGGTCGGCAACTAAATTGTAGTTGATTTTCATTCTTGTGGTTGGCAATATGGTGCATACACGAACACAGTTTATTGTGCATCGAAACGTTGATGTGGTCAAATGTTTTCGTGCTTATGTTCGAAACGAAGGATTACGACGTTATCGTATTTTCCAGAAGTTACTTCAACCTCTGTATTATATTTTGCGTTGAAGGCTATCAACTATATTTTCGTCGTTTTGTAAATCCATTACTCCCACGAGTTGAAATTGCAAATTATGTCGAAAGGGAAGACAGACAAGTGAAATCAAAATTGACCTTATTTGACATATCAAGTTGAGAAAATATAAGAGTTGAAGGTTTAATCGCCCAGTAAATGCACTTTTTTAAATTACTTTCTTTCACTTTCCGTATTGCGCAATTCTTTCGATTATAACAAAAAAAGTAAATTACAGCACTACGAATAATGGGAAACTTATTTTCATTCATCTAGGTTATAATTAAGAAAAAAGAAAATTGGTCCTATTTGACACCAAAAATAAATAAGTTACAGCATTGTAAATACTAGAGAACTGATTTATGTACGCGTAGAAAATAATTTAAAAAACTATTTGGAACATCGAGTTAAGGAAACGTGAGAATTAAGGGGTTAATAAGAATGCACCAAGTGCCCCGATGATTTACGAGCGTTCACGCTTTCATATTAACATTTATATTTTATCTGTTATCGAAGAAATCCTCTTAGACTGCTATATCATGCAAAATGTCCGAATGATTCTCTTCTAATTCAAACGCTTTGAATTTAGCCAGGAGGATTCGTGGCAGTTGCTGTTCTTGTATTCAATCTCTTCCAGGTGGGAGAATACCGAGCGTCTATGTTCGTTAATTCTACGGTGGCGAGGTTCGTTCGTTAATCTCGACCGCCTTTTCCACGTTCAGTTCACTGGCCCACAGCATAGGACAATAACGCGGTTGATTGTAACGTAGCCCCTGGTGCTAGTATTAGAGGCTCATTGTTCCGCCAAGCGACTTCCTCTTTTGCTTTTTCTTCTTTTCTCTTTGCTTCAACTTATTCCACCTTCTAACGTCGATTCACATTTGTTTCTTCTGAGAACTTCTTGGAAATGTATTTTGTTCTCCTCGCTGTGTCATCAGTGACGAGATGGCGAAGATACCTAAGTGTTGGAATCATTAGGGGCAATGTAATCGAAACAGAATTTTTATCACGTGCTATGAAGGGAGTAACCGTTTGCAAATCTTAGGAAGTCTGTGAATAGTTTCTTAGACGTATATTATACAATTATTTTCACACAATTATTAATTTCAGCTGCAGACAGGTGAGAGAAAATTGTAGATTGTTTTGAACTGCAATCAGTGATTCAAAATAGTACTAGTTCTGTATGTTTATGGAATTGAATTCAAGAATTCAAGATGCTTCTGAAGTGGAGTCGAATGGAGACAGTGAAAAAGTAACTAACTTTTCGAAAAGAAAATCAATCACGTTTACTTTTAGGCAAATTAAAAACTTTCGAAGCTAATCATTCGTTTCATATTGTAAAATATCTTTTACTACAACATCGCACAAAACTATGAAATGAAAAAAAAAATTCTTAGCTCAAATTGCAGATTTTCCTTCAATTTCGTTAAACTCACTCAAACAAAGGTCTAATCCCCATAAACACAAAATAACCCTTTATTCATCCACGTGCCTGCAACACAAGTGCAAACAATTCTTCACGGAACACCTCTAATTCGTTTAGACACAACGCCCTAAAGACGCGGTGCAATTATAAAGAAAACGTCGCCGTCCAACTCGCAACTTTTCCACCGCAGGAAAACCGCGTCGCTCACCCTGTGCCGCTTTCGCCGATAATCCATTGTACGAGCTCGCACAAGTGTCCAACGATGAATCGCGTTTTACGCCTGTATATTCATACCCTCCCCCCGCGACCGTCCAGAGAGAAGATGCTTATCAAGATAGCGTGATACACGAGGAGGAGAAGGAGGAGGAAGCATCGCTGCAGCCTGTTGACCCGTATTCCGTCAGCTCTTAAACGGAATCTCGTCGAGCTGCCAGCCAGCCAGCCAGCGGAGCTTGCAAGCCTCGAACTTAATTTTACGCCGTGTCGACCCGTTCTTATCAAGCGTTTCGACTCCCTTTGAATGTCATCAGAGGCCTCGGAACATTCGCATAGTTGGGATGCTCCGAGTAGAGAGTACACCGCGAGACGACGCCAGCCATCCTTTTTCCCACCTTCGACATCGCTCAACCTTGACCTTCCTTGGAAGCTTGCCACTGTGGAATTAAGAGTGACGCGTTAAACAAGCATCCGATGCCTCCGCTGGAACTAATTGAAACGAAGTTAGCTGAACGCTGTCTATGATAAACGAGCAAGTTTTCATATTCGAAACAGGTAAATGGCCGATTCGTGTCGAGGGGCTTAGCAACAAGTTCTGTTTGCTTCGCGGCGATGAGAAGTGTTGTGTAGGTTGTTTGGATCGGTGGTCGAGTTGGTGGTTATTAATTCGGTTAATTTCGTTCTTCGTTTCATTCTATTGTAAAAGGGTGAAGAAATAAGTCGACATTTTTTAATTATTCTCTCATACGTTTTTCATGTATTTTTGATGTATAAATTGATAGTGTGTTTGTACGGGGTGTCTTTGCATTAGTGGTACAACCTGAAAAAGAATGAATCTAAATGAAAAAATGAATGGAAAATCTAGAGTTACATTTTTTCCTACGTTTGTCATATTTTATTGGAATAGATTTCTGACCTGTTCTACTCGAAGAAATACAATATCCTACAACAAAGTATTTCTATAACAATTTGTCTCATAGAATTCCTTCACAATTTTCTTATAATTAATATTTCAAACAAAATTTCTTTCAACCTCGTGTATTATTATCAAAATAACCATTAAAAAATCGTCTGTCACTGTTAATTCATTTTTCGTAAATCTTGCTATTATCTACCTGTGAATCAGTCTAAATAATTCCAATTGCAACGTGCATCGATATTCGAATTATTCGCTGCGAAATATACACGCCGTAAGACATGGGGCTAATAAATAAATGCTGTATAACGAGATAGTTGAAATTGTAACGCGATAAATACTCCATTACCATTACTTCCGTCCATTACCTTCCAATTGTTGCCCGTTGGAAGGATACGCGGCTCGATAATTACCGCCGTCGATAATACTATACTTTTGCGCGTTTGAATTTCATTTCGCGCAGGAAATATCATTGATCTGTCATAATATTGCAAATCATTGTATTTGATCTGACGTTGGAAAAGTTGAACTGCCCCCGTGGATTGTTTGAAACCTTGCAATTATCGAAATCGTTCTAACGTGATCGTTACTTTTTATTCGGTGAAATATATTTCACTTTATATTTTTATCGTGTCATCCAGGAAGTAGGAAATCTAGGAAGTCTGTAATCGTCGAAATGATTATTCTTTAATTTTTATTATTTCATAATTCGCGAGAAATGACTATTAATTCTATTAAACTTTTTACTCGAGATTCTTTGTGATTTTCATTTCAATTAGAAATTTAATAAACCTTCGTTCTTAGTCACTTCAGTTTGATAATGTTGTTCCAAGTATTATTTAGAGGAATTTTGATTTTTCGCTGTCTTCGAGATTCCTAAAGTATCAAACGTGCCTGAAATTCCTGCAGTATGAAATTAGGTTCCTTGTGCTTTCGCGACTTGTGTTCCTCGCGCTATTATGATTATTATTATTACTATTCGTGGCTCGCAAGCTCCAGGTGTGTTCCCTTGGAGTGATATTCACTTATGCGAGGCTGCATTAATGTTTTTTCCTTTTTTTTTTTTCAACTTCGAATTGAGATTTTTAGTATTCCAGACGTTGTGTCGCGATCGTAAAACGTGAGAAAATCTCTGTCTGGCGGGTTATTACCGTTGCAAAATTCGTTAGGCACAGTTGACCGTCAAATTGAGGCGCCAGAAATCAGGTGAAAGCGTTATGACTTTGTTATACGTAAAATATCCCAAAAAATAGGAAAAATGTTTGGTCAAATATCTCGAAATTTCACGAATTCACGAATTTTGTATTTTAAAATTAAAATTCATTTATTTTCGAGTCTATATATCGTGAGTTCCTGATTCGCGATTTTTAATGTCCTTTGACATCTTAATTGTGAATAAGTCGCCCAATTTTCTTTTATCACGTTGCGTTCTTCTGCAATTTTTCAGGAAACACGATTTCACCAAGAACAACTATCCTTCAGCGATAAAATCGAAAGTTCTTTTAACGAAAAAAATAGTAGACACGTGGAAAACTTGCTAATACTAAATTGTTAACATCGATACAACGAGTTAGTCGAACAAGCTAGTTACGAACCGCGAAATTACCATTGGAAGACGTTGAAATTTTGTCGATAGTAATCACGAACGATTCGCTCGTTGAACATTCAATTGAAACCTGCAATCAACTTGTAAGTGCATGGCACACTTTATAATCTTACATGTAACGGCTTCACAAAGTGTCTTCAAACGTTTCCATTAGGTGTCTGACTGTGTTCAATGCAACCTAATTCTCAAAGCGCATTTATCGAATAAGTCTTACGTGCACTTTGTGCAGAATTTGCATCTGGGCAAAATATCGAATCGAAGCCGAAATTAACGAATCCAAAGACGAGCTGTATTCGTCTCTGATGGAACGTTGAGCTTTTCTCGAGAATAAGATACCTATTATGGCAATTCTACCAGATGAGAATACCAAAATTTCTCTCATTCATATTGCAGGCTAGAATAAATAATGTATTTAATTGGATTTCAACCAAGGGTTTCTATTTTTTTTGATAGTAACTAAACAAAATGAATTTTTAGAATTGCACTGAATTATAAACAAAGTTTCAAGAAGTATTTCTGTCTTCGTAGCTACCGATTTTGCGATCGATATATTTTATGAAACATAGGAGACTTGATATTCATCAAAATATTTTATACATGAGTAGAAATTTAAATTTCTATGTCTCACCGACAAGGAACTATTTTCTGCACAATAAATGGGGCTTTAATCGAATTATCGTTGAATTAAGTTTGACAAACATTCTCGTAATTTTGTAATTAAAGACTTCAAATATGCAAGCTTTATGCGTCCGCTAATTTACAATAATTTGCAGGGGATTTAAATAAAATTTTTAACAAAGAGGAGTATATTTCTGTTTGTGGAAATATAATATTGTATCGTCGTTCTTGAATTTCATCGTTAATTAACAATATTCGCTGCGATATCTTTGTGTGTATGACAGGAAATTACGGTGCAATAATGTTGCTCTTTTGCAACTTCAGCATCTACTATAAAATGCAGAATGAAACTGGAATAATAAAATGAAATTTCTTGGTTAATTTTCCTGGAAACGTCGCAAATAAATCGTATTAAAAATATTGCGAATAATGTTAAACATTGTCCAATGCAAATGAATGTAAAAACGATGTAACACGGTTTTCTCATCAGACGATATGCAATTTCGTACATAAAGTTTCACTAAAATCTCATAAAAGCGGCTGGCGTGGCAAGCGTCCAAAACAAGGATACTTTAAACTTCCTTACGGGGGAAAAAATAATGTGAGATTCGACGTATGTTTATTAGACGAAAAATGTTCCTCCCATCGCACTCTAATAAACTCCTCTCGACTCTCTGTTCTGAAGCAGTCGAATTGAAAGAACATATTATGCAGACGAAGGGTACCTCTCAGACCACGATAAAGCTCGTTCTATTTTACGAAAGAAAATTGATTCGCTTAATTGTAACAGTATTTTTAATCTCAGCTAATTCTGAGTTTTCAGTTTTAAGATGCACCTAATTAGTTTTGCAATTCTACGTAAAAGCGGTATCTTTCATTAATTTAAATACATTAGAAATATAAATTCACAGTTTTACATCTAAATCTGAAACTCTATCAAAACCGTAAAATAAAGTAAAGAAAAAATTTGTTGAATCTTGTGTGACAAAATTTTAAATTAATCTTGTGTGTTTCTTTATCGAAGAATGAATATTTGTGAACGCCTCGGTACTTGTCGTCTAGTCTTTTTCTGATTAATCTAGTCAGACTTTTTATGCGTGAGTGTTTCTTAAATGTGGCGCTAGATGACTTATAATTGGCAGTTTAAACGTAATTAGTTCGCGACACGTCTATTGCTATCGATAAGACAGAGACAAGACGCAAACGATGCAAGCGTAAGCATGGTACACAGAAAAACGCTGGTTATCATGCAAAGAAGATAATGACAATTAATCTGACGAGTTTTACTAACGTCATTTCAAAGTTTATACCTATTTTTCATAACTTTTCCATCATCTCGAGGGTATACAATTACACATTTCGGATACCTTAAAACCAGCAGAACGACCTGTAAAAAATTTTCCTTTCCAGTCAAGTTCAAAATTGGCGAATTTCCACCGTTGTCCTTTCAGCGTCCATAAAGCAATTTTTAGACCTTGCCTTGTACCTCTAACTATTTAACGAAATCGTAGAAATTTTAATTAAACCACCACAAGGAGAACAAAACATTTACTCCTTTCACTTCCCGAAGATTTCCCTCAATCTCTCAACGTCGTACCCCATTTCTCGACATTTGTTCTCCAACCGTTTCGTCGAATTAGATTTCCACGCACTGTTGCAACATTACCGGAGTGCCAAAGTTTTCCGAATTTTCCCCGACGCTACATCTCTCCAGAAGTTTCCCCGAAACGTGCCGTGTGCGTCGAGGGAGCTTTTTGTTGCGTGGAGCGTTTCCAATAACGCTAGGTACCGGTGCACGTGTGTACACAGAGAGCGTGTGATGCGTGTGTCTCGTTTCGACCAGGGTTTCACGGAACCATTGGCGGTGGTCGTGGCGAACCGACAATCTCATCTCCGTTGGAACACACTGTGCTTTCCTTCTGCACACAGGCAGAAGGCTCGATGCTTGAAGCTCCTTAATTAACGTCTCTAACAACGTTGCACGTCCTTGCAGCGTAACTGGCTCGCTTACTGGAGCGAACATGAGCCAAGACTTTGGATATCGAGTGTGTGTGTGTACGAACGTTAGTTAGGTATACGGTGCGAAACTTCCCTTAAACCTCTTTCGTTACCAGCCCGCTTGCCCGACAATCTCGTCGGCTGCTAGTGCGCCTCGCTGTGTCGCACGCTCTCTCGCTATTGTCCTTTTCTTTCACTTTCTTCTTCGCCCTTCTTTCGCTTTGTTTTCGCGAAACTTTGTGCAGAGGTTTCTGTTGAGATAGGGGGTCATATTGTGCTGCGAGGAACCATGAGATTCAATGTTGTTCTCTGTGATGTGACTGGCAGAGGCTCGAATGAATTTACGAGGGGTGAATTTACCTCCGGGCGGGGATGAATTGCTTGCTAATTTTATATATTCGCCTGGTATTACCGAGAAAATTTTCGTTTAATTTTGTTCTCGATGTATTGGAGTAAAAGTTTGTGAAGTTTGTCAAACCAACTGGAACAGTTCATCGGTCAGAAAGGTACCAAGTTTTGGGAGGATGGAATAATGAAACTGCCTCAAAGATGGTTACAACAGCGAATTATTTGATATGGTAGGTCGTTGAGTTCGTCTCAACAAATGCTACCTTACTATGAAAAAAAAATATGGTTCCATTGACTTTGAAATTTTTTCCCATCACTGGACTTGCAAAAAAATAATGTAGTATCTCCCTTCATACTAGATAACTTTTGTTCAAACATTTTCTAGATAGGTTCAGTCCATCACGAGATACAATTCCAATTTTTCAGGATAAAGGAAACGTCTCACAACTACGCGGTTAACTTATCTAGTCAGTCAGAACGTATCATTTTTAAAAGATACGTGAAATTTATTTGCTGGCAGAGAGTTGCTGCTTCAATAGAATGAAAAATTCTCTTATTTCTTTCGTGTTCTGAAAGCATAACATTTTATACCAAACGAATAATTCATGTGTAAGCTACAATTTATATTTACAATTTAAAATACGTTTGTTCTTTGAATATTAGGACACTGTAATATACAAAACATTTGTGCGTTAGAATTTATTTAAAGATGGAAAATATATGGAAAAATATAAAGGTTGCTTAATGCAGATTTGATGCAACCACCTGTTGCTTCAGATTTAACGCAACCACCTGTTGCTTCAGATTTGGTTTAAACCCGTAAAAAGTATTCAATTCCACGATACTTGTACTTTACAAGATGCAAAGTATAATCTTGAATATAAAATACTCTAAATGTTACAACGATACACAGTCAACACGCGATATCATCCTTAATTAAGGGTGGGCATGGTGCACGAGTATAGTGCACTCGTTCCAAATCAGCTCACAATATATAATAATAAATCAACTAACTACTTAACATACAATTCGTGCAAGTGGGGAGAAGCATAAGTTAAACGCGTAAAAATATTCAATAATAAACGAACTAGGGATGAAGCTGCTATTTCAATACGCGATCCACTGACTCTAGTATTTACT
>NW_017100180.1:413816-416009 GCF_001263275.1 Habropoda laboriosa | reverse complement strand
AATTGAAAGAATCAAAAGAAAAATCGCGAATTCGTATCTTTTTCGATTCTAGAATATAAGAAAATTTGAATAAAATACGCGACGAGAATTGGGGAGAAGCATAAGTTAAACGCGTAAAAATATTCAATAATAAACGAACTAGGGATGAAGCTATTATTTCAATACGCGATGCACTGACTCTAGTATTTACTAAAATTCAAAAATTCTCGTATAAATTCCGAAAATAGATTATTAATTACGGTAAACTACTGAGACGGGGGCATAGTGCACGAGTGTAGTGCACTCGTTCCAAATCAGCTCACAATATATAATAATAAATCAACTAACTACTTAACATGCAATTCGTGCAAATTCCTTGGATGGTAACGAAAAAGCAACCTCTCAAAGTCATTTCAATATCCTATTCGACAAGTCTGAAGAACAACGATGACTAAAATTCAAATGTTTATTTCCCTAAACCTTCAAAATAATTTCGAAATATTTTATTCGAAGCGGAGTATTCCAAGTCAGTATCGATAATTGAAGAAATTATTTGATTGTATTTAAAAGAACCGAAAGGAGAATATTTAAAGTCTGATATTAAATGTCTAGCAAGTACCAGTAATTGGTAAAATGATTTATATTTGTTTTAAAAGCTGGTAGTGTATTATTTTTGTTTTAATTGTGCTGGGATTTGTTGGTTTGTTAAGGGAGGATAATAGCGAATAACGTGTGAAATTTGAAAATGAGAGTAAATAGGAACGATTGGATAACGAAATTGGGAGAGTTAGAGAGAATGTGTGAACAGACGAGAAGAAGAGAGGTAAATGATCCAACATGAGAATGTAAGTGTATATTTTTCGGTAATTACTTTATAATTGCTTTATAATTACTTTATAATTACCGATTAGTGGAGAATATTGTTTACATGCAATGGAAGTTTACTGGTGATGTTTATAATTTCGAAAATTCAGGTAGAATTGTAAATATACTGTATCGTAATTCGAATTTAAGTAAATTAGGTTGAACTGCAGTACACAGACGTTACTTTAGCTTGAAATAAATTCGAAACATAGAATTCACAGAGAAAACACTGCGAAACAGCAAAACGTAAACGTTACAATTGTTATAACATGTAAGCAAAAATTTCAGAATTAATTATACGAGTATTTCTCATAAAATTACCGTTGCAAGAATATTTCACGTTTATTAATAATTTTATAAGAATTAGGAATATTAATTCACTTTGTTAAAATGCAAAAACTAATAATTTTACAGCAAGTGTTAAGAATTAGGAGCAGCATTCGTTACAAGTTCCACAAGGATACTGAAAGAAAAATTTCAAATTAATTTCAATTGCTATTACGAAAAAGCAACCTCTCAAAGTAATTTCAATATCCTATTCGACAAGTCTGAAGAACAACGATGACTAAAATTCAAATGTTTATTTCCCTAAACCTTCAAAATAATTTCGAAATATTTTATTCGAAGCGGAGTATTCCAAGTCAGTATCGATAATTGAAGAAATTATTTGATTGTATTTAAAAGAACCGAAAGGAGAATATTTAAAGTCTGATATTAAATGTCTAGCAAGTACCAGTAATTGGTAAAATGATTTATATTTCTTTTAAAAGCTGGTAGTGTATTATTTTTGTTTTAATTGTGCTGGGATTTGTTGGTTTGTTAAGGGAGGATAATAGCGAATAACGTGTGAAATTTGAAAATGAGAGTAAATAGGAACGATTGGATAACGAAATTGGGAGAGTTAGAGAGAATGTGTGAACAGACGAGAAGAAGAGAGGTAAATGATCCAACATGAGAATGTAAGTGTATATTTTTCGGTAATTACTTTATAATTGCTTTATAATTACTTTATAATTACCGATTAGTGGAGAATATTGTTTACATGCAATGGAAGTTTACTGGTGATGTTTATAATTTCGAAAATTCAGGTAGAATTGTAAATATACTGTATCGTAATTCGAATTTAAGTAAATTAGGTTGAACTGCAGTACACAGACGTTACTTTAGCTTGAAATAAATTCGAAACATAGAATTCACAGAGAAACGTAACACGGTATAATTTATCAATTTTCACAATTTTGTTATAAATTCTTTAATTCTCTTATTTATATTATTAATTCTATTAAATTCTTAAATGGAAACATAGGTTTTAGCGTTCTCGTTACTTACTCGTGGTTAAATTAATTTCGC
>NW_017100180.1:404658-411800 GCF_001263275.1 Habropoda laboriosa | reverse complement strand
GGTAGGCCGCCTCTATGTGATAAACAATTGGCAACCAAGCGGTGGCTCGCTAAAGCGATATATTATGAAATTAAATTAATCACTCAATAAGTTTTAACGTTAGATTGTTTCCTCGATATGGCCATGGTGGTCATCAGTGACTGGAGTGCCTCAAATGTTTAGAATAATTGAAATAAAATAAATGTTGTCAACTAAAAATTTTGAACGTCATAGCTAGCTAGACATTATTTTCAAAAAAAAAAAAAATTATAAAGCATAATACTATAATCCTATGCTTAAAATGTATTTTCTTGTGTCCGCCTGACAGCAACCTGTAAATCTGGCGTGACAGTGAACGTGTTAATAAGTAAATGTTGTTCAAATTATGTCGTGTTTTATGTCATTTTCATCAGAAAAATTTCACCAACATATTAAAAAAAATTCAATCCAAAAATGTATCGTTGAATAAATCTATGTACATATATGTGAATATTGTCTGTAAATTTCACTTGGCAAAAGCTACGAACTTTTGTTTCAACTCAATAATTAATAATATTGAAGTAAATTGACGTTGAACAGTAGGTCGAGAAAGCTGGGTCATTTGTGACCTGTATCACTTGTGCCTACTTGAAATATTTCTGTTATTTATAATAATGTGACGAAATGGTATATACAAAACTTGCACGATATAGAGAGCTAGAGATTTCAATACTATTTTTTTTTTTTTAACCGAGAAATGTAGTTTACTGTATTTAGATAAAAATCTGACGAAGAAAATTGGTTCTCTGATGCATAGTGCATTCATTCAGTGCAATAACTCAAATTTTGCAACTCACAACGATGTACTTATCTTTGTCGTTTGAGGTATATTAGGTGTTAGCCACATATTAGGGTATCCGTGATTACCCAATGTACATATTTAGCCATTAATCTCGGTTTCACAGCTGCTTGACTTGCAGTCTCTCTACTAAATTACTCAAGTTCTTCTTGAACATTTAACAAATTTCACATTTAAACAAAACTAATAATCTTGCATTTTTCATTCTTTAAATATCCCTCAGAAGATGTTCTCTAGTCTCAAATTTGAGTAAATTGTGTAATACGATCGGAATAGAAGTTGAATCAGTGGTTTCAGCCAGGATCGTGAAATTTTCATCAAGTAGTAACGATTGTTTGTTGATTGGACAGCGCTTTGTCGAGACGAATTAACAAAAACTGTAGGAGAAACAGCAAAATCGCGTGTTATGAACGGAATTTATTACTCCGGTTTGGATCACGCGTGTTCGTCTTAAAGAAAAATTCTATGCATTCGCAATGAATGATCGTGAAACCGAGTATGTAATAACCACGTTCTACTCTTCCTCTTCTTTCTTCCGTGCCCTATTTTTCATTGATCGGTACCATGCAGTTTTGTTGCTTTGATTAAAATTTTTATTAACAGACTTTTATCTGGACTCATAATGGCATCTATAGTTTATTAAATCCTTTGTTTAATGGGACAAATATCTGTGAAAGAATGTCATACGTACGTATCCATATATTGCAAAGCTTAAGAAAATTACAATGTTTGCTTAGAATTTTGTAATAAATCCTTTAGAACCGAATTTCATATATCATTTTTTTCTTATTTTCACTTGAAGATTACATTCCTGCAATTTTTCAGGAAAAATTAGAAACACTGTGCATAAATAACAAAATATTTCTCTTGGGTCTTTTTTCACCCAAAGACCTTACGTTTTTAATTACAGTAATTTTAAAAATAAAGTAATTTCTGTTACCACCATAAGGGAACATAAACTCGATAACAGCAAAAGTTATTAAAAAAATAAGATGGGTCAAGAAAGACCCGAAGACAGCACTATTTAGGATTAAAACGAACCCAAATTCTGGGCAAATTTGTCCTATTGGCAATCTAATATTTGCAATATCATATTGGGCAATTTCCAACGGGACGGTTTTGCGCATAGGAATTGTTATTAAGAAAGGAAGAACGGAACCGGTCGATCGTTAAAATATGTTTCCGGTTGGGTTGCGCGAACGATACGCGAACGCTAAATAGCCAGCGCCGTTGGAATATGTAAAATTGCACACGAAATTTGTCGGGCGAACAGTTACAGTTGCGCATTATTCAAACGAGCGGCGTTCGCATTGTGAATTTCGCAGTGATTAAAGCGGCAACGTATTGCTCGCTTTTTGGGAAATTATTAACGAGGAAATTTGACAGGAAAAATCTTGGCGTTGGACGACACGTACGAAAGCTCGGCCAATAATTTAACATTGCCTCACCGAGCTGTGTCGCATAATTCAGATAATCTCGACGCGATTATTCATCGTTCCTCGAATTTTCCATCTTCGTTCCATGGAACATCTTTCTTCTTCTCGTGTCTCTTCCTCTTTTACCATATTATTTCCCTGCCTTGTGTTTATTCCACTTAAATTCTTCCAGTTTTCCTCTTTCACTGAATTTCTGTTTCATATTTGTCTCGCGTTAGGTGCTTCACGTATATTTTTGAATTTCTGTCATTTTATTTCTCAGATTTTCCGTCTAAGTTCTTTATTTTACATAATTTTCTTCTCGTGTCCCTCGATTTTTTGTATATTTCTTTTCCTTACGTTTTTTTCACTTAATTTATTTCTTCTCCTCTTTCGTTGAATTTCACTGTTTCACATTTGTCTTGGACCAAATCACACGATAACGTATCGCCTGTCTTGTTGAATTCGAGTCTGTAAAATCCCAACGAATTATGTGAATATTACTTTCATAAAATCGTGTTTAATGCTTTATTTATTTTCCTACTGAACTGGATAGATAAAAATCAGCTCACGAGATACGTGTCGTTCGTGGAAGCGAAAGGGTTAATTTCTTCTTTTGAAAAACGTTGAAATATCACATGTAAGGCACTATCTTTAATCCTCACCTTTACGAATTGAGACCAAAATTATTATTAATTTTGCAAACGTATAAAATTGTATATAAATTTTCAAAGTAAAATAAAACAAAATTCTAAGTAAACCTTGCACCGGTTACATTTCGACAGTTATCTGCACGAGGAATATGAATCAATTTTACAAAGCAAAAGTCTCTCGTTTTGTTATTCCCTCGGTGAATCTTTTCCATTCTGTTCTCCGTTCCATCCCTTCTCGTCACATTCTTACTCCCTGGCGACTTCTCTCTCTCCCTCTTTTTTAAAGCTTCTTCCTTTATTTTTCTGCTATTTCTTTTGAATCTCTGCAGTTGAATTCTTTCGAAGCACACTCCTCTACCCCCTCTCATCCTTTCCAAGAGTTTTCCTTCACCCTCTGTATCTCTTTTATCCTTCTCTGTTGCATCTTTCTTACGTCAATTTTTCTTCTTCCCTTCATTCACTTCTTTGCACAATTTTTTCTTCTTCTTCTTCTTCACACTTCTTCCGCGCTGTTTGTCTTACCAAAATTCGTCCTCCTATTTCCCTCGCTGTCTTCCTTCCTTTTTCTGTTAGTACATACTGTGCTTGATACATCACACGACCATATATCACGGAATGTTTTTCCCCGCGCATATTCAAAGGTGCACTCGATCATGCACAGTCGTATTTATGCGAGAATATGTTTACGCGATATACACAACGTTTGAAGAGGTGCATCGTCGTCCTTTATGGATACAGCCATTAGAGTGTAATAATGGTAAAGGGGAACTAGCAATTGATTTGCTAATAGGATGCTAGATTTCGTTGGAGATACCTTTGTTGATGAATCAATTTCTATGCGAATGGGTAAACGTTTGTAGATTTTAGACTAGGATAAGGGATGTTTGTTTTAATGTAGTCGTTCGTTGTAACTTTTATAGGAATTTTCTGAATATTTAACGATAGACAGACGGTTATTGGATAGGATATTATTATTTACTTGGAAATACTGTAGTTCCACGTGCAGCAAGGAATATTGAATTGTTGTAACAATACAAATAAATTGGGTTGTTGCTGATGAAATGACCGAGGTATCAATGAAACTTTTCATGTGCGTAGTTTCAGTGAAAATGGTATTTATTAACCAGAGTATGATTCACAATACGCTTTGACCACAGGAAAACAAGGTTTTTTCTATGCCTTTGTTAAAGGAAAACTCTTCATTTCTAGGCGCAATGAGGTCTTTGAAAATGTTCTTTACTTCAGTTTCTTTTCAGTGGTCCATATTTCATTTAATAGTGAATCCACGATCGATGGTTCGGCAACGATTTGTCAGAAGTCGTCCACATTGAAGGGGTGCAAATCACAAGATAAGGGTAATGGTCAAAATTATTATTTTTTATTTTTCAAACTTATTTACCCTGTGTCTATAATAGCTTTCGAGATATCAGACTAAATACATTCACTACCTGCGATTCTCAGGACAATTTTCACCCCATCACTGTGAAAAATTGTCATCGTCAATAAGTTTCATTAAAACCAGTGATTAGCAAAACCCAAAGACCACAAAGACCACATGTCACAAAAATCACCTCGCAAAATTTCATTCCCACCTCTCCCCTTCAAATTCCACGTTTACAATATTTCCACGAAAGGGGTGAGACCGATCGAGCAGGTGATCGGAAATTTTGATACAAGCCTGTCTAGCTTATTTTCCGCGACCAACGGAATGATCCCCGAGCCTCCTCCTTTTTCCCACCGTCCGCGAAAAAGAGGAGCACAGCGTTTGAAAATGCCTCGTAACACTGCGTATGGCAGGCGTTCGCGCGTGCTCTCTCTCTCGAAGGCGAATTTCTCCATGATAAAATCCAGTGTAACGCGATGCTGCTCGCCGGGGGAGCCAGTCCGCCTGGAAAATACGATCCACAGTGGAAAATCTTCTCGGAAAATTTCCGCTCCCGGCATGGCTTTGCGCACTTTTGCCGCGAACCTCCTTCTCCTCCTTGAGCGACTTTTTCACGAGATCAGGACCGGGGAAGGTTTTTCAGCATTACGAAACTCAAAATCTTTTTGCCTTACCCTCGAGAAGTTTCGTCGTCGATCGCTGGATCTCTAAGTCATTTTTAATGGGTTCTCCTCCCCCTTTTCTCGTAGTTCATCGTTGTTCGACAATCGTTTTATATTTTGTTATGCACGCTAGTTGCTCTAAGTACATTTTAATGATCTTCGATAGACTGTCGTGATTCCTGTTTACGCGAAAGCTTCGAGGAAAATGGTTCGTCCGTTCGATGTTTTCGGGTGTGTAGAATTATTATTTAGGGGCGGTGGTTTAGAGGTCCGAATATCTAATTAATATGCAAATTAACTGGGCCAGTTAGGGAGATTGATTTAGTATAGTGTTTTGACCGATACACGACACATTATTAATATTAATTAATATTACATGCAACGAAGGGAATTTGTACGTACTGTGTGTTATATATAGGGTAGGGCATTTAAATTGGAACGTTTGAATAGTGTCTCCGTTATTTATGGTCGTATGAGAAAACTTCTTAGGACAAAGTTACACCATTCCAAGGGATACATGTAACTGTAAAAAAAAGTATACTTTCAATGTAATTTTTTTATGAAATTTCAAGATCATCAATGGAACCTTTTCCTTACAAAGGGAAAAATGATAAATTCGACCATTTAGATTTGAAAGATTTTCTCCAGCAGAATTTCTTAAAAATTCATCTGTTCGCTAACAAACATTTACAACAAATTTTCACGTCGGTCCACCGGAAGTTGTTACAGAAATTCCATCGTACAGCTCGTTCAGAAAGGCGAAACAGTTTTCCGCGGTAGCAATAATTGTTCGACCGAAACCACGGTTGCCCCGCAACTTGAAAATTAAAACACTTTTCGAACGTCGCTATTCCTGTTTATTGTTACCCTTTTTTTTGTTTTTAGCCAAGCTCCCGTTCGGTTCAGCGTATGAAAAATATTCAGTACTTCGGCGTTCACAGGCGAATAATTCACAACACGTTGGATCGAAGTGGATTTGAAATTCCGCGTTGAACACAGTTTTAATATTTCCCCGTTTTCCTCGCCAATTGTTTGTAATCTTCGCGCGCAACCGAATTGTTTACCGAATTTCGCGTGTAACGGTGCAGGTAAATTTCGCGCAGTTTTCATTAAGCTGCGAGAAGATAAAGCCGCATGGAATGATCGCGTTCGTGTAGTTGACGCGGATAAATTTCCAACGTCCCTTCTATTTTTCCCACCCTTCGTCTCTTTTTCTCTCTCTTTTTTTTTTTTTTTGCGTCTTTATGGTCCATTCTTAAGTCAATTAATAGCGCCGTGCAACCTAGCTAGCTTACCGAAGCGTAAAGTTTACCGTAGTCGTTAGAGCATCTCTAAGGCGATTATGAAACTATCCCCGGGCGAAAAAGTTCCCGGGGAAATCCCCCTACGCGTTGGATGACCGTTTGCAAAAATTTCCCTCGTCCCACGCCGGTATTAAACGCGAACCTGTCATTTCGGATAGGATGAATTTTTTCACGCATTCGAATTTTTTGGGGTAAAGAAGCGTGTGTGAAGGAAATCGCGGATTACTTTGTGCGACGTTCTTCTTTTTTTCTTTCTGTGTTCCGGGATGAGCATCTTTCGGAAAGGACCTGTGAGACTTGAAATATCGGGTGAACGTTATTTCTGGGAATATTTAAGATTTATTTTTGTCTCGAAGATGTTCTCTTTCTGTTCTATATTTTCAAACTGTGAATTTCTTCTTTTGACGATTGTAGACATTGTTGAAAGTAAAACGTAGAGATTGTGTAGTACGGTTTTATGTATTTTAGAATTAGAACGATTTATGGTTGGTTGCAGTAGAAATTTGTAGAGTTGATAATTTTGCTGAAAAAAAAAGAAATATCTGAAACGAAAGAAAATTTGAAGAAAGCAATCGAACTTATCCGTAAAATGAACCCTTATTGTGAAATATAGAATAGATCTTAAATTATATTTAAAAAAGAAAAGAAAGAGCACTGTGCAATTGTCATTTGAATTTTAGTAACACAAGGGTAGCAGAATGTTTTTTAAAAATTTGTCAATTACGACAAAAAATCTTTTTCGAAAAGACAGTTTCCACGGAGATCCATCGAAGGAAAAATGAAAGAAAGCAATCAACATCCAAGATTTTTCGTCACCTCGCAAGACTACCAATCTAAATTCCATAAAACACCGAAAAGGAACCGAAAGTTCCACAGATGATGCGACGTAATTTCGTTGTCTTGTGTG
>NW_017100180.1:403057-404623 GCF_001263275.1 Habropoda laboriosa | reverse complement strand
GAGTGAGCCGGTGACATTTCATGATAGTTAGGGGGAGGGTCGAAAAAGTTTCGAGTGCTCCTGCTCGGAATATCTTCTTGGTCCAGGACGACGAGAATAGGAGCAATAAGGGAAGCTCGTTGAACTCGTTCCAAAAGTTGGTCGCCTCTCGATTTTGTTTTCCACTCCCGGGGCCGACGTTAAATTTTCAATTATCAGAAGCCTGCGTCTGCTTATTCTCTCAATTACGAGCTCGCTAGGACGTTTTCAGATCGTATCGCCGTCTGTTACAAACTTTGGGGCTGAAAAGGGTTATCCGCAGCCTCCGCTCGAAGAAAAAGCTCTCGTGTCTTTGGCTCGGAAACTATTTCTTCGATTGTGTGTTTCTTTTTTTTTTGGAAAAATTGTGGTGGAACGAGCGTAAATGACACTTTCGTATGATATTCTCCCCTGGTTTCTTCTCCTCGGGAGGTTTAAAGGTTGTTGATACGCGATGCAGATATCTGAAAGCTTCTACTTTCTCTCTTCACAACGTTACCGAGTGCTCTCCTTTTTATTGTTTGGCTTCTTCTTCTTCTTCTTTGCCAACGACTCGCACTTGTATTTCTTTTTACAGCGTGTCTTTTTTATGCTGCCCTGCTTTATCGCTGTATTTCATACTTTCGTTATTGTGTCTGCTTCGGTTTACTCGTGTTGCAGATACACTGCTGAATTTATAGATGAAACAAAGCGCCGACATTTCTCGAAGACGGTCCTTTTTATATTCAGAGTATTGTAGATTTCGAAAGATTTAGCCAGTGGGTGGAATTTATTGGCAAACTTTGGGGAGAACGTTCTTAATAATAAATGATACATTGCGAAATCATTGTGAAGAATTCAGAATTTGTGAAGTTTTGAATTTCTGAAGGAAGATTTTATTTTCTTATTGGGTTTTTGCACTGCTCTCTTCATTATAGAATTTTCCAAAGACTCTGAGACACTCACAGTTCAGAATTAGGATGTCGAAATTTGAAAGAATATTCACAGGTTCGAAATACTTATTCAGAAATTTGTTAAATAAATTTCTCAATGCGTAACTCCCATTTTTAAGTAATTAACGAACAATTTTCCCCGAAACGTGGTTGCTCACCGTTGAAAATTGCGATTAATTCGCACAGGACAAATGCGATTAAATTAATTTGAGACAGAAGCGTTTTGCTCAGGCGAATGTAATTACAGAAGTCTTTGAAAGTTGAAAAAGGTCGAGGGTTCCAAAGGAACAACTACGAACGTCTTGGAGACGAAACCCAAAGTAACGTTCTTTCTTTCGTCGCTTAAATAATTGAACACACGTGTATTTAATTGAGAATTTTTTTCAAAAAACAAGTCAATTTCGAGAAATGTCTCCGAATTAATTCCGTACAATTAAAGATTTATCTAATAAACAAATATCAATTGAAGTGCAGCATCTAAGAATATAAGAGAAATTTCAAGAGAATTGCTTAAAAATCGATCTTGCAAAGTTAGAAATTTGTTTGACGATAAAAGTTGAACGAAACTTTGTGTTATTGCCTTTGGAAATTTGACGCTTAAATAATGTTACTTTGA
>NW_017100180.1:402213-403015 GCF_001263275.1 Habropoda laboriosa | reverse complement strand
GCGAAACACAAAGACGGGAGAAGAATGCAGCGAATGGAAAGAAGGGCCATCTTCATCACGAGAAACATCACTTTGAAGTTGGCTGTTGCATCGTTCATTTCACTTTATGCGCCGGCTGAAATCCAGATAAACGATAAATCTGCCTTGGCTTTCCAGTTTCTTCCTACTTTGTCCTTTTGTCACAATATTCTATTCCCCCTTTTCGACCATTGGAAATCAACTGGAAGGATTACTTCTTCCTTCAAGTCCTTCTATTTCTCCGTCTCGAACGCCGATTTCTATGAATTCCTACGAATTCCTGCATTCACGTCCGTGAAATAACAATATAGACAGATTTTCTGTGCATTCTCGTGCAAAATATTTTCAATATTTTCAATATTTGAAAGTTCTCTAAGATCAGTTCTCCAAGATTCAAACGTAATTCTATTTTTTTTTTTATTTCTTTCAATTATAAGTGATTGCTTTCATATTAATTTATGCTGTTATTTATCATTGGGGAAAAATAAAATGTGAATTTTACTAAAGTTACTATTTAAGCATGTTTAATATTTATATTTAATTTCAGTGGAATTACAATTTTATAACGAATGTCTGGAGTGTGTGAAAAATTCAGAGAAACGCTTTTAAACTTTCGATGTTCGCCCGCGTTACATTGTTAAAATTAACGCTAAAATAGGGAACGAATTTAACTTTTAACATAAGGTACCCGCGAAAAGAGAGCGACTGATATATCGTTCTTAACGAATACTACGCGTGAAATTATATTTCCAGTGTCAAAACATCGTAGAAATTTTACGAAAGC
>NW_017100180.1:398297-402198 GCF_001263275.1 Habropoda laboriosa | reverse complement strand
AAAAAAAAAAAAAAAAAAAAAAAAAAGAAGAAAGAGAAAAAGAGAAAAAGATGAAACGGTTTTTCCTTGAAATAAACGCGGACATCCTCTTTTTCTCGAACCTGTTTCGACCTGAAAAATTTCCCAGCCGCTTCTATCAGATCTGACAAACCACCCTGCATGTAATTTCGAATCCAAAACGACGAAGCAGACGTCGACACGGGCGTCACTGAGGAGAAACGAGGACAAAGGCGTCGCGACGCTCTCTGGCGTACTACACGTTTGCCACCGTAGACGGCCGTGAGCGAGACTGATTTCAGAGCGTGCAGAGAATCGATCTGCTGGAGGATGTGGATTATTCTATAGGAGTAGCGGGATAAATTTATTCCCGCAAGAAAAGTTCGGCGTCTCGAAAATTCCGACGAAATTTGAAACGAGCGACGCTAATAACCAAATGATTTTCTGTTTCGACAATGAAACGGTCTTAAGGGTGAAACCATCCCTTGCAAAAATTTGCGAGTTTTCGTATTATCTAGAGAATTTAAATTCAAAATTTCGTGCTTTCGGTGTCCTACTTTGTGGGGGTAAAGAATTTTCTAAAAGCGCTTTATTTAAATAATTAAGAGTGGTGGGGGTAAATTTTGAAAATAATGTTTTTAAAATTACACAAATTTGATTTAAAATTTGTTTCCATATTTTGTCAGATTTTGTAAATTTTCAAGATAATACGAAAACTCACAATTTTTTTCAAGGGATGATTTCACCTCTAGGACCGTTTCACTGTCGAAACAGAAAGTGGTTTCGTTATTAGCGTCGTTCGACCTACATTTCCGCAAAGTTTCAAATTTTTTAGAATTTTCGATTAGCTGAATTTCCTTTGTCGGTCTTTCCTTTCGAATGGTTACAGTAGAAAAAGGAATTAACGGCGAACGTGTTTGAAAACGATTACTTAATCGCGAATGTGTGTCACATGGATGTATTATCAAGCATCGTTCTTGAGATAATTACCGTTCTCGAGATTCTTGAGATTGCCTTTAGGCTACTATAGCTGATGAGTTTCCGCGAACAATTCAGCCATCTTGATGTTCGTGTTAATTGCTCATTCATTGTCGTGATATTGGAAAATCTGATATTTAATATTTATATCAACGTTTTCTGTAGTGCACTGGATTAAATTGTGAAGGTAATTATTACGATTGCAAAGGGAATATTCTGTTTTATTGTTTCAAACAGTGTCTCGTTTACTGTAATAGTATTAAGTAAATAAGATACTAGCTTACAACATAATTTCACGTTTGTCTGTCTACTGATAAAACGTTAACACTTTTCTTTACAACAAAGTAGCAATCTGACGTTGTAATACAAATTAACTCAATTTATGTCCAATTACTATGTTACACAAATATTCGTACACTTAGCAAAGAATATTCGCAATATTAAAAAAAAAATAAACATATCAGTGATTCTGTTACAAAAATCCTCTCATCTTTCCAGCAAGTGCTCCCTAAAAATCTCAGATGCCAAAAGGGTTAAAATCCACTCGTTTATTTCTCACAAATCAATCTACAACTTCACAAATCTCCAATTCGAAAGTTAACCAATTCCGTCCTTCAGTATCCCAACGACGTTTCTCCCCGCAATTACAAAAACATTCAAGTGAAAACACCGCTTCTCCGTCCCAAACACCCTCAAATTCGAAGACCGCGCCAACCAGGCAAAACAGTCTTCCCAGCAAAAACCGATTCCGCAGAAATCCACGGTACACGATATTACCGTATCAAGGAACGTCATCGGGTCGCGCAGTGCATGTAACCGGTCCTGGCGAGAAAAAGAAAGAAAAACACGAGGAGAAAGAAGAAGCAAAAACTCATCTCAGGATCGCGATGTCGTTTCGCCCTCGAAAGGGAGATCCTTCGCGGAATCGGGCCAGCCTGAGGGGGATCTGGCCGGATGAATAGCCTGGCCAGATAAAATCGCCGGATTAAAGCGCCGTTCCCGTTGCAGCTGATTGCAATCTGTAACGATGCAGCGGCTCTATTCGACGCCGTAGAGAACAGGATCTCCGCATCCTGTGCTGGTGGTTGGGTGGGGTGCCGGAGAGAATACACAGTATCGGGCCCGATGCTGCACGTTCCGCACCGCCAGGAATCTCGTCGATTGTGAATTCGAGCGTCGAACACTCGTAACTAACGATTCGGCATGGGATAAACGCCGTTAAAGCACGCGCGTGCATGACTTTATTATCGGATTCCTTAGATACGAGAGGCTGGATATCCGGCGTTAACGACTCCTCGAATAGATGCGAGGTATTCGCTACGTGCATCCGAGAAGACCGGTTTCGGCTACACACGAGTTGTGGAAAAGAGAAAAGGAAGAAACACGGAGGCGAATATTTTCCGGTGGATCGATAGTACGATTCGAAAAATGGTAACGGGACGAAGAGATAAGCGTCGTTGCAGCCGGATATACGCGCTAGGCTTTAAGTTTCCGCTGGATGAGAGATAGCACCGAGGGGGGGACAAATGCACGCGGCGAGCTTCATGATACGATTGTTCGAGTACTTTTCCTCATCGATCGTTCCCGCGGATTAGATTCGAAAATGGTGTATGGGAATTTTTTTTTTTTTTTTGAATAAATGTTTCGGGTAGTTTGCGGCCTGTGTACGTTTATGAGGAAAGAGGTGGTTTTTGCGCGGTGCTCTTTGAACGTGCTCGCGGCTTTGGGCGATTCCAAAAATTTGGAAAGAGAGTAACTGAAAGACAGGTGTGGTAATAATGAAACTGAGGTAGAAGGGACGAATATTTTTAGTGACGAGTATAGTGACTTCGAGGCAATTTAAAAGAGAGGTTGTGTTAGGTTTTCTGTAGAAACGGTTTATGGCACGATTGATCGGGAACGGTTATTTTTGAGTTGAGGATTTTCGTTTATTGCTTGCACGGGTCTCATTACCTCCTCCGAGGGTCATTAGAATTGCTAATTTGTGTCCCTCGCGCTCAATAGCCTACGAACATACCATAAACGGCATGTCTGTATGTAACGGTCCACTTGCCGATGAGTCACCCGGAGGAAATTCCAGATTTTTGGGACTTTCCGTTCACCCCTTCCAAGGTGACAACGCGCTAAGGGCGCGCTGGAAGGGAGGTGAAGATGATACTAGACACGCTGATTGGCAAATGCAATTGTTCACCATTATGGAGTGTCCTAACAAAAATTCCCTCTGACGGACGTCCGAGACGCGACGTCGGAGAGTCAGTCGCCAAGTAGTCGTTCAACCACCACAAGGAGAACCAAGGAGCAACCAGTTCAGTCTACAAGTCCCAATCATATTCGGTGGTCCTTCGAATCAGTATCCAGACGGCACAACATCGTGCAAACACTACAAGGCTCGAAAGTTCATCGCCACAACCACGGGCATTAACAGGTTGATTGTTTTGGTTTTCCTGATTTTTTGGAGGGAGATATAGTAGACTTTGTGGTGTGTCTAGGTTGATCAAAAAAAGAGTTATGGAATGAAGCAATTATACTGGTCCCACGATTTAGGCGATAAGAAAAATTTGTAAAAAGAATATTCAAAAACAGATATGCTAATAATGAAGCTGAAATGATGAGGATAGTGACTTTGAGTCAGTTGCAAAGAAAGGGTTGGCTGTTTTGGTTTTTCTGAATTTTCGTTATTTCTTTTTCTGTGAAAATATGTGAAATCAATATTTTTTCAACTTACACTAGCTTTTCTCTTATGTTTTTTTTTCGTTTCAGAATTTTTTCAAATTCCTCCTTTAATTTAAAAAACAAAATTCAGTGTTATGCTTTCCTTTTTATCGTCTCTCAATCTACCATAATAAATTATTAAACTCAGAGTCTGGCGACTTTTGTTACACACTACATAAATTCAAGCTTCCTCATAGAAGATTATTCTGGTTTT
>NW_017100180.1:393324-398238 GCF_001263275.1 Habropoda laboriosa | reverse complement strand
AAAGATGAAAGAAATCAGGTGAACGCGTCTTCTTCACCGACATTCCCTCATTCGCAGCACAAGAACTAATTACGGATTTGCAATCGAGCTTCCGGTTGCGCGTGACTTTTCGATTTGAGAGGAGAAAGGGGGACGTGAAAACAGAAGGGCGATGAAGCGAGACGAGAGAAGCATTTGGCGTTTTCACGTCAGACTGGTGAATCCTCAGTTTCGGTCATCGCATAATAAAGCAACGATGCCACGCTGGAACGGTTGTATGCAAAAATATGCTGAATTTTCGCCAAAGTGTCACAGCAACTTCTGCTGGTCGTTTGAACCGACCGCGATGCAGATTCGGTCTTCGAAAATTTCGAATAATCTCGAAGTTTTTCCCGCTGAAAAGGGATATTTCGCGATTTTTCACCTGGTCGTCACTTATTGTGTCGTTAAATTTATTAAAAAAAATATTACACTCATAACGTTTAGTATGAATATTCAAGAATACATGAGAACGTCCGTTTATTATATAAATTTACAAATTTCAATATATTTTTGAAGGATCGAATATATAAAACTTCTCTTCATTTTTTTAATTTAAAGCATTTTAAATTTGTAATTGTTTGCTTGCCTTGTAATTCTGGAGCAATTTATGATTACATTTTTACGGAAGTTATGACAATCTTTATGTAAGAAATTTATCAAAGCCCTACGTGGATTTTTCCTTTGGAATACTTGTGTAGTAAAAATACACGTTCAAAATCCTTCTTTCTACGATATACCGTTTCCAGAGAAGATGCTAAAACTCAGAATATCAGTATTCCCAGGAGTCTCTGTTGAAATCTAAATATTCAGCTTTACATTTCTCGGCTATACATCGACTTTCATGGCTGGCTTTACTATTACACAAGTTATGCTTGCTTTGGTAGAATAAATAATTCTTCGATACTGGACACGGTAATTTTCATTTAACACGGTTTTATCGCGTGGGTCATCGGTGAGCCACGGTGGACTTCCCTTTCGTCTCATGGGTCGTCAATGGCCCACGCGATGTAACGAAACGTTTTCAATTCACTAGCGAATCTTTCGAATTCGTGGTGTACTGATATTGAAGAATAACATATACCTATAATGAACGCATTAACCTGGGTCATCGGTGACCCATAGGACTCCAATGAAACGTCAAGTGAAATTGATACAACACTCGACGTATTACCTGAAAAATGAGCTACTCAGAAGCAAAAATGATTAACTCCACTTTCTGACATTTTTCCAATTTTAGGATCAAAGCACATGCTTTAACTCTTATTGAATAAAAAATTTAACTCTTCATGAATAAAAAAGAGTTTAATAAATTTCATTTAACGGAATCAGCCACTTTGACTTCTGAGTGGCTCATATTTAACCCTCAATAACCTCATTTTTCTTCGCTCGTGAGACCGAATTATTATATTTTTAAATTTATCATTTAAAATTGTCTCAAAATTGAGATCAATTTTTCTTCTTGTACTCAAGTGTGACGTACACATCTCATTGGTCACGAAAGGGTTAACAGAGACTTTCCTCGTTCAAACTTCCCAGTCACACTGCACTTGCACCTTCTCCAAAGACAATCTGTCTCCAAAAAAAAAAATGCTAAATAATCCTAAATAAAAAAAAGAGTCGATCGAGTGACGGAGTGTCAGTGGTAGCTAAACAGTCCCGAGTGTGATTCGCCAATTAATTTCGCACGCAGAGAGAGACATTTCGGATATCTCTGAGGGGAATTACGCGGTTATTCGCGTTAAGTGTTTTCGTTGCTCCGTTCTGACCGTGTAAGGTGTATTACGTGTGAATTACTGGCGTCAATTTAGGGGACGTGCCGCGAGAAGATGAACGGTGGAGGAGAGAATAGAGAGAGCGGAGGTGGAGGCTGGATTACGGGTACACGTACCCTGAGAAAGTCACTGCGTATCGTGCAATTTACATGCGCCACGCGGTCTAATCCAGCTGCTCCTGGGTTTACACTTGATTGAATCATAACCAGCCAAGTGGTTTACACCCGGCTAGGGTGCATTTTGCCCAGGGTGCAACAAATTAGCTTCGTACTCGCTTCCGCCAACCTTTAGCCACCGCTGCACGCTGCTGGCGACGTATTCTGGGAGCGTTGCAGCGGGACGAATTTCCC
Source organism: Habropoda laboriosa (assembly GCF_001263275.1). Taxonomy (NCBI): domain Eukaryota; kingdom Metazoa; phylum Arthropoda; class Insecta; order Hymenoptera; family Apidae; genus Habropoda; species Habropoda laboriosa. Next base: position 396,095 of record NW_017100180.1, on the reverse strand, counting down.
GACGAATCGTCGTACGAACTTTGGGAACGATAAATAAATTACGTTATTCGCTATTCGGTCGTAATTTTACACGAGTAGATTGGGTTCGCGATGCAGAGGCATGGCGAGGCTGTTTTTGAAGATACTTTTAACACTTTTTAGGTTGAGGTAGCGATCTGTCGTTAGCTTTGTTTACTTGTGAAAATTCTTATCTGTTGGATTATTCTTAAAGACGCTAAACAAAATATATCGCCTGAGAACAAAAATGTCTGAAAGTTTTTTTGTAAACAAAGACGCTAGGAGGACCACCAGATCTTATTGTTCGAGTCAAAACACTCTACACTGCAATACAATAGTATAAACAGTTCGTAGGTACAAGAGTACCTCAGCTTTCCCTTTATGGGTTTCCTGAAACAGTTCCTCAGAGCTATTCGTACAGTAAAGACATTCTTTCCGTGCCGTCTTGATAAAAGTGAAATCGAGATGTATTTGAAACTTTTATTTCAATTACCCATTTCCAATAATCGCCTTTTAGTGTCTGCTTTTGCTAAATTGTAATTGTTTGCAAATTGGCAGACACTTGTTGAGACATGGAACGATCTTGTGTAATATATTTACGAATATTTGTTAATTTTTCGCATTTTAGTTGTTATTTCAGTAATTTGTTAGAAGGTATTATGTTTCGGCTAGGTTCTTGAGATTTTAGTTTAGCAAATTTTTCACGGAATTTTGAAGATTTCAGTGTTTCTGTTATAAAAGTCTTCCGAGGTTCTTAGCAAGCGCTTCGTGAAAATCGATGATACTAAAAGGGTTAATTAAAGTTTTCCATTTCTTTACGACACAGTTGACGAAAGTTTGCATTTCTGTTGGCTATAAGTCCTGTTTCCGTTCACTCATTAGCGACGCGTTACTTTTAGCAATTTTACCCTCTCAGGAGATCGTTGGTTTGTGTTTCTCGTGGTTTTTCATTTTCTTCTGTCGTTTCTCATTTATGATCATTCATATCTGAGAGGTTGTCAACATGTGCTAAGAATATTCTGTTTCAATTTATTTCCTCGTGAGGAAAATTGATCTAAATTTCAGTAATAAAAATAGCACTCTTAATTAACGAATTTCCTGTGGCGCGCAGCTATATTAATTTTGCTCCAGTATGCCTGCGCAACTTTAATTTAATTTCCACCGAAATTTTTTTTATTTTCACCTGTACTGCGTCGCCGCGCGGTGCTTGCTATGTTTTAAAGTTGTTCGCGCGTATTCGCACGCTGAATTAACCTTGTGTGAATTAGTTTGATGAAAACTTTATTTCTAACGAATCGATTATACGTGAATTGAGAGTGTCAAGTGTGCGATACGAGAGTTTCGTGTGAAAAAGTGACCGAAAGAGTTGGTGAAGTCAGAATTTAACGCAACCTGTTTCACCAGAGTTGCTTTGAGATGCATTCTAAAATTGTAGAGAGCATTGTAGAGATTCGGAAAAGTTGCACCTTTAGAGTGGAAGGTAGAAAAGTGGTCTTCAAAAACGAACACGGGACCTCTTGGCCCGTCAGGACCGTAAATTCACTTGAGTAGCTATTGACAATCTCCAGGAAAAATCTCTATGGGATAGGATCTAGATTCTAGACTGACAAATCGTCCCGTCTGCTAGACTTACCCTTCGAAAAATTCGCAAATTCGCAAATAAAACACGGCGGATTCTACGTCTCGCCCGTTTATTCCAAATCAATTCTATCACACCCCTAACAAGGGAAAAAAATTAAATTCTGCGTATTTTTCAACCTCACAAGACTATCAAAATTTGTTTAAAATAAAACTGATGTGAGATATTTTCTCTATTTACAAAATAAATTTTTAAAAAATTTCCTTACCCAATTTTGCACAGTATAAAAATTAATTCTAACAATTTTTTCACTATCTACTATAATTTTCAAGATACACGAAAAAATGGGAAAGCAAATTTGAGGTCCTAAGTCGATAAAGAAAAAGAAACTTGAAATCTTCCTTTTCTAGTCTCTGTGAACAAACACGCGGCAGCTATAACAAAACGCAGGTCGAAATAAATGAAAAAAAGGAAAGAAAAATGCAGAATAAGTTAAAATTTCGGTGTGTTAATTGAAACGGTGGACGGTAGCGCGATGATTTGAAGGAAAAACAGATGCAGATAACGATTAATATCGCTCGTAAATTTGGAAATGGTGTTCGAAAGGGGACTGTGTGCAGTGTAGAACGTCACGCTGAGCCCAATAAACGTATTCTGCCAATTATACGGATTCGGCTGAAGCTATGGGAGAAAAAGCGAGGTGCAACTATCGTGTACCGCGGCTGAAGCGCGTGTATGGCTACACGGCCATGAAACGCGTATCTGTATCGCGATTTTATGGGAATAACTTTGGCCTATCTGTCCGAGTTATCGTGCCCGTGTAAATAGACACGCGGGGTTGTTTCGAAATTCCATTCGATTTTGTACCTCTGCCTCGGCACGTTATACCGAGCCTCGCGAAATAGTCATTGAAAGTGCGAAATGGTTTGCAGCGATTCGTAAAAGTGTTCGTGACTGTTCTCCTTGTTATCTTTGTGTGATTAATGTGTTCTCTCCGAAAGTAGGTGCAGTTAAACTGTTTTTTATAAGTTACATTGCAGCATCGGTTAAATTTTCGACCAATGAAAATTTAGTAGAACGACAACAGTTTGAAATTACGTATCCATTTATCTATTGCATTATTCATATTGTTGTACTATTACTATTATTATAATAATTATTTTTAAAATGTGAAAAGAAAATATTTGTTCTCACG
>NW_017100180.1:390364-393242 GCF_001263275.1 Habropoda laboriosa | reverse complement strand
TTGTAATTAGATACTATTATTATATTATTATTAACATTATTATTAGATACTATTATTGGATTATTATTAACATTTTTATTAGATATTATTATTATCATAACCAAACACCTTTATAATTATGAACCAAAACGCCAAGCAATCGCCACGGGTAGGAAGGAAGCAAAGTCGGGAAAAAGCCATGAAGCGACGCTCGACTCCAGGCCCTTTTCCTGACCATTGATTGGTCGGAAGCAAGGTGCCGAAACTAGTATAAAACCGACGTACCTGCACAAGGTCGACAGATAGTGTAATTTAGCAGGTTTTGAACGACACCCGTTCGAACTAAACATTTAATAAAACAACATCAAACACATTTCTGGAATTTTACGCCTTTAACCAACCCGAGACGAAGGCGATCTGAACCGTTACGACCCGTTCCGTAACATATTACAAAGTTTTATTTATAAACTATGAGTATTTAAAACTTAAAAAAATGCTTGGATATTTGATTATTAAGTGGGATACAAATAGTCGGACAAATTGCAAAAGATTAGAATTTAGTTTTTGCTAAGCAGTACTTTTTATAAAATAAAGTTTGTGGACTTCACACAGTGATTTAAATAGAACCTACAAATTGGCCTAATTCTGAATGAAACTCATGCCTTGTATATACAAAAGTATCTTCGAACCTTGTCTCTTTTATTGTAACATTAAAGGGAACTGATTGAGGGAATGTCACTTTGAGAAACATGAATAGGCGTTTAAGTACCTTTCATAACATGCTGCAATTAATTATTGGCAGAGTTGTGTTGCACGTAACATATGCAAACATACCTTGATTAATGCCTGATACAAATATAATGAAATGACTAAAAACAGAGTTCCGTGGGTAAGTAAATTATAATAGTCCCGAATATTGACCGTTCGAATGTTCAACTAATATGCTTTTCCCAATTGACAAGTGAATGCAGATCGTTTGCAAAAATATATTGAAATAAAAAGTAAGAAAAATTACAACGTGAAATATCAACTTTTCGTATTTTTTTTACATCGAGAGGGAGAAACGAAGAGTTTCGAGATTGTTGAAAATGTTCAGTTCATCGAACGTGACGTGTGTTGAAGGTTTAGTTTGGCACGAGAATTACGCGTCAAAGACGTCGCGTCGGAACGATGACACGACTTTTCGAGTTTTTCTATTGTGACGTACGCATGTCGGCGCGACAGATGTCTGTTCTTTTTCCTTCTTTTTTTTTTTTATTTCAGAAGAGCCAGTTCATTTACGTTGACACTCGGGAAATCGATCGTTATAGACGCAGTGAACACGTCGCTTGAATTTGTTGGAGTGTGTTTGGAGAGATTTTTATCTATGAAATTTCTGACATTCTTAAATAGAGAAGGTGATATATCTTTTTGCAAAATAGCAGGTGTTAAAGTACGTTGAATCGAGGACAGGTAAGAGCGTTATCAAAATTCGATAACAAAAGGAAAGAAGTGCAATGGGATAATTAGAAATAAATTGAAAACAGTACATCCATAAATAAGGTATAATAGTAATAAAGGAAATAAGTGAGCTTAAATTTTAAATTAGTGCAATAACACAAGAATGGAATGAAGGGAATGAGTGAATGAGTAAATCAAGTCCAAATTTCTTGGTTCTGAAGTCGAAATAAAAGGTGTTACGTTTAAACGAGAACAATTGAATATCTCACGAAGAATTAAAGTAAAAGAAATGTTCCTGCAAAAATTGTCGAATATAAAGGAGCACATTATGTGGTGTAAATAATTTTTCTGTAGGTAGCTTGGTGTTTTTTTTCTGGGAGAGACATCAAAATCAAGTACATAACTTAATAAAATTATTAAATGTACCTTTATATTTTTTTATTCATAATACGATAGTGTTTTTTGAGACGAATTCACCGAAGTGGCTCATTAAGCATAGAGGGTTCAAGGGATGAGAATGTTTAAAGTCCAATATTCTCTAATTATTAATTTAATTCTTTTAATTAATTACTCATTATAATGCAGTTTTCGAGCGTCAGCCCATCCACTGCCCAATATGCCCCAAGTACGAACAAAATTTCAAATGACAAAACAGTACACTAAAAATACACGCGTCCATGAAAATGAAAATTCCACCATAGAAAACCCTCGTCGGTCCAGAATCGAAGCTGTTCGAAACTGTTTCATCTCACTACGGGCGTGTATTCTCTAAATTTCAATCGGCGAGCTTCAAACAGGGCGTTCGTCGTAGCGTGGAAAATCGTCAAGAAATATTCCCCAACGATTTCGGAACAACGACGAATCTGAAATTCGGAAAGCGTTACGGTGTAGGTTGAAACAAAACCGTCGGACAAGTTTCACGGTGGTTGTCTAACGGGAAGACAGCTCGATGGGGACTATTAAAAGTCAATAGAGGAGCGGCGAATTACGGTTTCCGAGCGTGACTCCTTATTTTCGCGGCCGGCCAATGTAGAAGATTGAGTTCTCGTTAATCGGGATTTAGGAGCGAGCTTAAGGAGCGTAGAGCGCATTTGCTGTACGTACGGGAAAGCCCCTGGCCTTCGAGGATGACCGATGGATCCTTTTCTTCAAACCCTTTATCCATTCTTCCGACGATGAATTAAGTCCATTATCCGCACAATTATTTCCCCCGGTGAAATATCTTTTCGAGAGTGTTACGTTGCTTTAGGAGGCTAAGCCTGAAAGGTTGAGATTTGATCGGTTTAAAAAATTGTTACCTCTTTTGGTTGATACCAAAAATTGATACTTCGTTGTCTTGGAAATTAGGACGCAATTTATGCAACTGGAAATCATTTTAATTCGTTGAAAACGAAAGTGAATTGTGTGTAGCTTTATACGTTTGTGTTGGAAATTTCAAGTTTTTTTTTTATTTTTCATA
>NW_017100180.1:366673-389939 GCF_001263275.1 Habropoda laboriosa | reverse complement strand
CAACCTTTTTTTTTATTTTTCATATTGTATTATGCTTTCTATTATGAAAAAAAAAGTTACAGCGTTATGAATAATGGGAAGTTTATTTTTATACGCTTAGGAAATAAATTAGAAAAATTGAATTGATGTAAAAAATGTGATCGTTAAAGGGTTGAATGCGTTTTTCTTGAAACTTCGTTTTGTGAAACGGTGTGCGCTGGAGTAAAACTCGATTGATTTTTATGAAATTTTGTATACATGTTGTTAAATATATTGTGTGTGGTTTGACGGAGGATTTTTTCGCATTTTTATTTTTGCTCGAGTTATGAATAAAGACGTGGCCAGGTTCCCGCGTAAAAAGTGAAGCTTTTTTTGAAATGCTGTGATTTTGTTATTTTTTGGTTAAACGAAAAATTCTCTCGTCAGCCGATAGGCAATTTAGTTTCATTTAATATTCCATCAGGTAAATTTGGTTCATCATGAATAAGGTACACCATCCAGCGGTATACTTACTTCGTAACATGCTCTCGATTTCGACATTTTTTTTCCACGTAAAAATTCAAAAAGGATTTCCTGTACATTGTTTATACATGTCTCTATTATTAAGAACAAATTTTGTTCAAGAAAAGGTATTTATTACTTGAAAATAAATTCTCAAAAAAATGCCACTTTTCAGAGAGAAATCCTGAGAAGGTTAATCAGGAGAGAGTCTTTTAATAAAATTAATCAGAAATGACAATATTAAATCTTAAACACTTATGTATTAATTATTTTACGTATTATTACTTTCGATACCAAATATTCTTCACACGTTTTACTAGGAAATTAAGATAAAAAATTGGCCAAATTATTTTATTCGTTTTATCGTAATAAAATGCATTCAGAAGTAATATAAGTAATAGTTATCGACTTCTATGAGTAAAAATATCTTTTTCCATTTTCAACAAAGTTTACCATTTCGTCTTGTGACCACTTTTTTCATACTAATTCTCCACCGTGCGTTGTGAAATTGTATAGGTAATTCGTACACTGTCTCAGTCCTGTTCACGTTCCAAAGACCACGAATTTGTTATTTCTAATCGCGAACGAGACTGCAAATAGGTCACATGATCGAGCAGTTTGAAGTTTTATCCGGATAAAACGCATAAAGGGAGATAAAGTTACGAAACGCACGCGATCACACTGGTCGGGGGATTTTTAATTAAATCGAGCAAACACGGGAAAATTATCGAGCAAACACGATGAAAATAACCATAAAGTTGGTACGAAAGAGAAGGAAAAACTGTGAGGTGGGTTGGAACGGGGAAACGATTCTGTTTTCTTTCTTGCTCTCTCGGCGTAAATGAAAGTCACGTTTTCCATTTTATACCAATTGTAAGCTCACGGTACACGTTTGCAATATACATGTTTGCTTTCTGTTACATACAACAGAGGTACACTTGCTTTCGAAAATATCTTTCGGCATTGCGTATAAATTGGAGGAAAAATATTAACGAGGACGCGTCGCCGATATTTAGAGTTCGTGATCCATTTTCAATGTTATCTAAGAGAGAAATAAAACCGATGAAATTGGACGTCAATTCTTGGGAAATATTTTAGTCATTCTGCTGTATTTTATTAAATTCGAAGAAATTTTATTTCACAGTTTTATTTTGAAATTTTATTCACCAATTAACCCTTTCGCTACGACAGATTTTAACGCACAACGTGGGTGTCTGGCGACAAATTTTCAACCACGGCTGCAAAATTTATTACTTTAGCCGTATCATTTTAAAATTCGGTTTATTAACCGCGTAAAGGATAAAGTCAAGTATTAAATTACGGTGGAAGTGCACCAAAAGGCTCGAACGGTATAGCGAAATTTTCAAAACGCCTGTAGGCCCTAATAGTAACGAAAGGGTTAAAATGGAGAGTTGGGAATGAAATTTTGGAAGTGATTTTTGAGACAAGTGTCACGATAGTCTTTGTGATCTTTCGTTTCCGCTTACAAGGGAATATCCTCAAGTGATAATCACCGATTTTAATGAAGAAGTGAAAATTACGATAATCTGTTATTAGTAACGAAAGGGTTAACAAGCAGTATAGGTATTTATTTAACAGTATAATTTTTAACGCTTCCCTTCTATCTCAAAACTATCTACAGCTCGTTAATCAGTATACACGGTACAATTTGTTCAGATAAACCGCCTTTTTCTCCTTATTCCATTAATCTGAAAAATTTCAAAAATAGCGTTACCGATCGATCACCGAAAATGGCAAGCACCGAGCGGTCCTTTTTCTTCTGTACACGCGGTTGTCGTTGGACGGCGAATAACGCGGTCTTAACTACAAGTAGAAGTGGAGAAGAACTCGGAAGAAGTGTCGTCGAAGAAGGAAGTCGGCCCATCCCTTTGTACGATCGTACGAAGAAGTTTGCGATCGGAGAACGTCGATCGACTCGAGTTGCCGTGCGGAAACTTTCCGAATCTTTTACAGCGCGGCAGAAGCTGCGACCACTTGATGCCCGTACCCCCCAAAGTGGTTACACACTTTCAGGAAGCTATTATCGAAGAGTCGACGATGTCGTCGAGCGATTCTGTGCCCGAAACCACGACACGTTTTCCCTTTCTCCTCCATTCTCTCCTTATTGTCCTTTTCTTGTAAAATTATTTCTCGATCGATCGTTCCCGGATACTCCCGCGTACTTTCCAAATCGGCTAAGATTTTTCCTCCTTTTTCTTTCGGTCCGTTTCTACCACCTTTCGAGATTGAAATTAGGTTTCGAGAATGTAAATGGTACGATTAAGGGTAATTGCAATTTAAGCGTACGATTTGAAGAGTAATTGACGTCTGAGTGCTGTTTTTGGTACCATTATTGGATTTTTATTAGAGTTTTCTTCTTTCTTTGTTAGAATTTGAAGAAATTGATATTTGAAAAAGGGAGATTCAAAAATGGAAAATCTGAAAATTCGTTAGATCTGTTTAAACATAATTTTATTCGGTGCTTCTGTCTCTGAATTAAAATGTTACACGAAATAATAGAATTGAGAGTAGAAAGTTAATTTTAAAATTCGTTATTAAAAAACTTACATCAATTGTAATTCGGAAAATTTGTCACTTAAGCAGACTGTGTTATACTTGAAAACTAAATTCCATTCGTTCTTGTGACGTCAAACTTGAAAAACGCGCCCGAACTATCCGCGATAAATCGTTTCCTCTTATCCCCATAAATTCCTACCGTCCTAAATCCTGTCTGAATGAATCCGATATATGGAAAATGGCCGAGTTATAGTGTAATAAAATAAAACCGTGATAGAAACAGGACAGATGCTGAGACGAATGAATTATTAAACGTTTTGCGGAATATCCGTGTAACGTGGCCTGATAATTACGAACAAACAGTAATTAGACAGGTGAAAAGTATTTCAAATTGGAAGAGAATTGTTGTGAAAAATTTTATCGATAATAATCCTTGACCTTAACTTATATAATTGCAGTTTTTTCAAAAAATTTTGACACGTCATCTAGTAAACTAATCTTTCTAATTTCTCAAAAAAAACTCAAGTCGTTTGGCCCAATTTTAAAAAAGTTATTCCATTTTACAGGGTGTATGAATACTTTTTTCGGTCACTGTATATACCATCACTGTTTTCATCCAAACATCACTTTCTTCCTCTAAAAAACAACGCCACGAATACTAAAACACTTACACAGCCACTATATCGATCAAACTAAACTACCTACATGATTAATAAAAAAAAAAAACGTCAACAATTAAATATCAGAGAAACGTTCGCCCTTAATTTCAAGGTAACCCTAATAGAATACATATACCTAACGGCAAATCCGACCTTCGTCAACTAAGAAACCGCGGCTGGGGAGAAGTTGCGCTAACAGAAGCTACCTCACTTTACTGTTTTTCGTCAGCGGAGTGTGCAGGTGACACGCGTACATTTTCGTAGGGCGGCGGCTCAGATGAAAGTGAGGGCTGCTGCGTGCTCGTACAGGGTGACCTACCCTTAACAAGCGTAATTGGAGCAGGTGGTCGGCCGTGGCTGCGGTTTCCCTGCATACGTAACTACCCAAAGGTATTCTACCCTCTACGCGCGCGGCTCACTCGGCTGTCCTTCCTGTCCATCTGTTCCACTTTGCACTCCTGCGATCTTTCGCGGCTAAACGAATCGAGCCATCGCGACTTTTATCTCGGACTTGCTAGCGAGAACGAGTCCTGGTTTATCTTATCGGTTAAGAGTTCAATGGTACAATTATTCTCGGGAAAATTGAAAGTGGATTTTATCGAGTTTTGGGAGGATTCGAGAGAGTTTGCGTCTGTCTTCTTTTCTTTCGTGGAGATTTGATTTTTTGTGAAATTTTTGGTACTAATTTTTGCGCCAATCTGGAGAGATACTTCGAGAGGAATCTTTGGGGATAATGTTAGGTCAACCTACAAGTTAATTGTAAAATTACAATTTTGATATTTCCAAGGAACCTTTAAATTTTATAAAAAAATTGAAAGCGCCTTCTAATTTCACTTTTTTTTTTTTTTTTTTTTTGTAAGACCATTATGTCGTCGCTATAGAATTTCCTTGAATTTTTGGTAAAATATTTTTCCCTTCTATTTTGCTTCACGTTAGCCAATTCTAAATTTGCTCTCTCTGCTCTCAATGGAACACCTAACTTTCATTTTTGCTTCCATTATTTCTACCTCGTTTACCATTTCATAAAATGGTTTTCACAATTTTCTCAAAATTATACTTGTTTTATTTTCTATGCTAAATAAAAGGTTAAGTGTAGCAGCAAAATATTTGCGTACCGTTAAAACACGATGCTTCGTATTGTCCTTTATACTGATTTTCATGTTGTATTGGAAATAACAAGGACATGTGTATCCAGTTTCGAACTTACAAACTGTGACACATTTTACTTCTCACAGTCTCTTTCCTTTTCGTTCGCGTCAATCTCTGCCACGCACGAACCCCGCGAACGTGAAAATTTCAATAACGTATATCTCCGCGGGAACAGGGTTTGTATTATTGAAGCATTCGACGTAGCACCGTGTAAATCCGTGGTCGCTTTGATCGTGACTGAAAAGGGAAAGGGAAACCCCGGGGGGAATTGAACTTTGTTAATAAATGGATAATGTCGTGTACATGCTCGAGGAACGAGCTCGGCAATTTTCCATTGAATATCTTTATTGACTTTTTAACGAGTTTTTCATGACTTTATTAACGAGTTCATTAGTTCTCCTTTCGTGTTTAACAATGGCCCGGCGAATCGTGTAAATCTTTTCGGTTGTATTTCATTCCTTCTCTCGAGCAATTTTTCCCGCGCGGTTTAATAATGCTTCTTTTTTCCCACGGCAAATAACCTGTGGAAAACGCGTTTCACGGTGTCCTATCGTTACTTTTATGTTTTGTAATTTACCTTTAATTAAATTTCGAGTAATTACAGACGATATGCTACATTTTCTGTGTATATCGCATGCGCTTCGGAAAGAAGATTATTAGATTTTACTTATTTGGGGCACTGGGTTAGGTTCTCGTTTGGTCGGACGAGGCGTTTCAGGAGGCGTGCGGGTGACACGACGGAGTTACGTGTTTTCCCAGGTGGTCGTGCGCGCGGTGTACACCTGTCGGACAGCTTAAAGCGAGTAACAGCTTGAAGAGATCCCTTAACGCGGTTCAAACAAAAGCAATTAGAGTGGATTGTCCGAATTGGAAGCGAGACTTGTTCACTTCGGATTTAGAGTGTTCTGTCGTTCTTTTGCGACGAAAGGAAACCTCAGACTGCGAGGCTCGATAATGTCTCGGAAACTGAGTGGCTAATTTCATTACACCCTAAGATACAGGAAGCTGATGGAGTTTCGTGGCAGTTCCTACACTCTCACTCGGTTACCCACTCAGTCGTTCATTCTCTCTATCATTCACTTACTCCTTCACTCTTTCTATCACTCACTCACTCACTCACTCATTCACTCTCTCACTCATTTACTCATTGTGCCACTCACTCTCTTCCTCTTTGTCTCCCTTTTTCGCTCTCACTCTCTCCCTTTTCTCTCTCTCTCTCACTCACTCACGCACCCAATCACTTACTCGTCCAATCACTTACCCACTCATTCCTTCACTCCCTCTATCACTCACTCACTCATTTACTCACTGTGTCACTCACTCTCTCTCTCTTTTTCTCCTTTTCTCTCACTCCACTCACTCACTCTCTCTCTCTAGAAAAAGTTTACTTTGAACATTTCGTAATTATTTAAAAATATTAATTAAATATTTATTAACGTTTACCAACTATCGGAAACAATTGTTAATACTTTGAACAGAAAACTTCTTAGGCGTAAAACGGTTGACACAGTGCTGCCTACAAATGGCAGGCACGATACACGCATGCATAAATCCTCAACGTAAAGATATTACGTTGACGTTGTAACTGGGAATAGCTTATATTATGCAAACAGTTTGTTATTATTGTATCGAATGTTGAATTCATTTGTATAATATCATAGGAATTTCTCTATGAAGTATTGTCTCTCCTATGCGCAAATATCAGTAATTAATTACGTGGTTCATTACTGTATATAGTTTCGTGTTTATTCTTTTACTGCGAAAGACAATCGTGCTCGGTTAATTATGGACTCGTACTACTTGCCATGCGAATGAATTTTGAAATTTAGAGCGTTAATGTTGATAAATTTGAGAAGGTACAAAATTCTTTTTAAGGTGACACGATGAAATTCTATGGAAAATAGGTGAATATAATCGTAGTAAAATTTTAGATTGGAGTCATTCTTTTACTTTACTTTTAGACTCTTCTCAGTCCTCACTTACCTTTCTGTCTCTCCCATTATCTAATATTTCTTCCTACTACCCCATTATTTATAAATTTTCCAACATCTATCCAACTAGTCGATATCAAGAAGAAAAAATTATTACTCCATTTTCCATTCAAAAAATCTGAAAAAATTCCCAGATACGCGTCCCACTATCTACAGCATCCCCAAATTTTTGCATAATTGTTTACTTAACAGAGCGAAAGAAATCGAGCGTGAACTTGCTGCGCAATTTGATTCCACCTTTTCGTGTTTCCATGGAAAACAAGGTATATCACGGTTTCTCGTCGATCCAGCAGCGATTCGACACGCTTCGAAACCATAAAAGCCAGGCGAAACTGAGTAGAACCGCGATACGTGAAATCGTAGCCGCGGCACTTTCGAATTCCTTGCCCGCCGCCGCTATAATTTGGTACGGTACGATGACGCAGCCCCCGGTTCTTTGATCCTTTGAAGCGCGCGCGGTCCATCGATCCAGCACCGGCTATTTCCATCGGTCGGGACGCGTGTAGTAGGTATGTACGTGTATTCAGCGAAACGGGGAAGACCAAGGCGAAAGGGGTGGACGCCGCAGTTGCTCTCGCTGCCATGGAACGAATAAAGGCAAAGGGGCCATCGGGGAAAATTCTGATTCCTCCGCGTTCAAACGATTTCCCAGCAGCAGCAACCCCTCTTTGCCTCCTCCTCCCTCTATGTCGACGCCGCCGAATTCTTCGTAAACACTTAAGCGTCACGCGTTCTGAACCGTTTGCCCGCAACGTCTGAGCCCCGGAGTGAAATTCCCATGGATTTCGAGGCTAATATACCGAGTTCGACTCGCGCGATTGCCTCCCGTTCCCTGCCGTTACCCCCGACGTTCCAATCGGCTTCCCTTGCTTTTAGCGAAAAAAAGAAGATGCCCGGCCCTTCGCGTGGTTCGTGGAATTGATTGTGTGGCAAATAGAAGAAAGATTCCGGTTATTTGCACTTCTTTGCTGCGCGTTCTCGGCGCAGATAGTCGTTTTGGGGAATAAACTTTGTCGATTGTAGAAATGGGGATGGAAAAACTGAAAAATATTTGAATTTTTGTAAGTATAGTATACCTTTCTGAAAAATCTGGAAACATGACTGGTTAATAATTAGAATAGGCTGCTCGAACTGTAAAAATATGAATGTTGCCTCGCAAGAAATCGCGACGAACCCTCGGTCTGGCGGATTATCATCGTAAACTTGTGCAATTACACTTGGCCGCCAGCCGAGGTACCGGTCCTCTCGCGCGTACCGTACCCCCAGTGGAGAGGTCACGTACCCAAAAACCCAAAAATGGGGGTTTTCTAATGTTAAGCAACAATCCCCTTCCCTTGGAAAGAGCTGCGTCCCACCTAAACAACCTCCTCCAATGAGGAGTCAGCACCTACAACCCCCAGAAGAAATCGGCCGCCAATCAGCAACTGGCCGAGTGGATAAAACTAAGGAAACGAGGCAGAAGCGCGTCCTTTTTTGGAAGTCTTGTCTAGTGGCGACATCACCTCAAGTATCATTCTGTTGCAAATAAAACTAGTTCTTAGCATTTCACACTGAATAAATCAAGGTGTGATTAAACTCGCGTACCGGTTCGGCAATTAAGCATTACGCGACCCGAACAATGAATTTTTGAGAAATCTGCATTTGTACACTTTTCAATTTAGTCTTGCGATAAAGAAATCCGAAAAAATTCTCAGAGATGTATTCCATTAGCTGCAGTGTCTCTAAATTTTCTCATAATTTTTTATACGACGGAACGAAAGAAATTGAGCTGAAACGGTAATTCACATTTCAGTCTATAACTGCTCTAATAGTAGGGGTAGAGGATTGAAAGTTGGCAGAAAGGGTTTTCATTGAAAGGTGAATATCGATTAATATGTCACAAGTTCAATTTGATTTACGCACACTTTTACCATGCTCATTCGTCTGTACCTTTTCGTATAATTCTGATTGTGCACTAGATTAATTCGTTCCAAGCCTGTCCATCGTTTGTTTTATTCCTCGCTAATCCTTAGACATTGTTAATAATTACTCTACCTTAGCATTCTTAATTATCGAGTTTTCATGAAATATTGGTGTATTTTTTAATTTGCGAAAAATTTATAATTTGCGTACATAAATCTTGTCTTATTATCATAATAATATAGAGATAAAAACGTTTTACAGCAACTATTTGTATCACACAACATGAAATATTTTCTTTTTATTTATTCAATTAATTGCAATTTAGGTCAACCTGTTATAGTAATACAGACAACAGCTTCCAGCAATACAGTAACAATGTTTTCTGCCCAATTTTATCCCAAATTTACGTTGAAAATCTAACAATAACATTTTCTATATATTTTTTACTAATAATCATTATTATATTTTTGTTCCAGGTAAGTCAACACCGCCTGAAACCGTACATTTCTACCACCGAAATAAATCATCGACACTGAAACAGGTATATTCCAAATATTTCCAGCACTTCATTAGCATTGTTCAGTTGGGAACGAAATATGCTTATCAATTTAATTCCAAATTAATTACATCCTATTAAAATAATCGAGTGGAAAACAATAGTCGAAAAGTAGCCGTGGTAAAATCTAACAATAAGAATAACAGTGAATTCTTACGTTTATAAGTTTTCCACAAATTCCGGTTCTTTTCTTTTAGCACGTGCTGTGCTTTCTTTCTGTAGCCTTTTGCGCTTAACGCTTTTCTCCCCGCTTTATACGATTTCTCGCTGTACTCGCTCCTGTAAACTCTCTTCTCGATCGCGTGCCTGGTTTTTCCTCTTCTTACGGTGAAAGCTTCGTCTTTGTAATTCAATTGACGTATCGCAATAACTCGAACGAAAGTGTTCGTCGAAAACTCGCCACTTCGTGGGACGTATGACGTACTCGTGTAAAATTTCGGTGAAACGGAGATGGAGAGGTTAAAAGGACGTATGATTAGACGCTGAAGAAACCTTTAGTTGGCAAAAGTAAAGATACTTGGAACGAAATAGAATGTTATTTTAGTGAAAAATGGATTAGAAAAATTTGCGTGGAATGTGTTTCAATAATTTTGAATATTTCTTTGAATATTCGTTAGGAATATTATTCTGAATTTATTTATAATGTTTATTATTTATGATAATTTCATTCTTTTTTAGTTTTGTTGGAATAAAGAGAAAATTGATGCTATTTTATTTGTTGCTAAAGGAGTGCAAACAATATAAAACTACAAATTACATTACATTTCTTTATAGTGATCAGGGTTTCTTATCTTCCTTTACTAAAAGTTGCCCTTCTTATTTTACGAAACTGTAAAATTAAATTTATCAATGTAAAGTATCATCGATCTCTAAAAAAAAAAAACATCCTGTTGATTTACTTTGAACGATTAACATCAGCGAGATCTAACTCAAAAATCACTATAAAGTGTAATAATGTAAATGGTTTTAACAATAGTGTAATAAGAATTTTTCCTTGAACACAATCCGAAAGAATTGCGCTATCACATTTCCATCAGTACCACAATTGCACAAAGGAAAAACAGACGTCAAAAGGAATTGCAGTCCTTCCGGTTGCTCCCTTATTCTTACAAGTAAAACCTTTGTACCTTACAGCCGCAAAGAAGATAATTACACATTCCTCTCCCTCGGTTTCACCTCTCGTAATCACATACAAACGCGAAATTTAGATTTAACCAAGCTCTAATCCCGCGGTTACGTTCCAATTGAAAGCAGCGAAACGCCTAAAGAAGCTCGGAGAAAAATTAATTAACGCCAGTTTCCGCGAACTGTTTTCCTCCCGTGCGTTCTCCTCGTAAAGCCAGGGAAAAACGAACAACAAAGAGGCGAGCCTGGAAAAAACTGTTGGAAGTTTGGGAGAGGAAACTGGAAGAAAACACGGACCATCTTCTCGACACAAGCAGAGAAACGTTTCCCGATCCTTTCTCGCCGTTCTTTCCCTTCGTTTTTTTACCTGGTTGCATGCTTTTGACAAATACTAATGCGAATTTCCTCGGTTGATCGCTGATTTCACACAACACACCGTCCGTAAATATTTCACCGTTCGAGGAGATCCTCTGAGACGACGTCGCTTTTGTCTTCCTTTCATTCAACCCCCCCGTTTGTCAGCGCAACTGTCCCTCTAACGATCGAAATCTTTATGCTAGCAAATTTTTTCCCTCCCTTCGTTCGCCGTGCTGGAGAATCCTTGTACGTTCTCGGATTGGCTGCCAATTTCAATGCCTTCCCGTGCAACCAATTGAACGGATGCTGGTGCGTGCTTGTGAATATTTAGGTCCTTACAGATAATGAAGAAAAGCTCGTGTTTCTTTGAGAATTAATGTCCCTTTGACGGATCTGTTTTGTGGAAAGTCTGCGGTGTGTTTATTTTCGTATTATTCGGTACGAGACGATCGTCAAGTCGTTTTTCCTGGAGTAACGACAGGGAGGAATGTAAATTTGAAATTTTCTTTGGGGTGATAAATTAACGAAATTTGTTTTTTTTTTGTGATTTTGGTATTCTTTGGGTTTCGAGAGTGTTTGATAAAGTGTTTAAAATATCAAAACTTTCAGGACATTATTCTTTTATTCATAAAGCATTCAAATTTTAAATATCATTATTTCTCTCAAATATGAAGAAATAATCAACGTGACTCTTGCATTTTTCTCGACGAAGAGTAAACGCAGGAGAATCGGGAAAGGTAAATAAACCAGGAATCGATTAAATTCTTCCACAGCAGGAGAAAAGCCAGGAGTGCGCGATTTTTTCCCGAGATACATATATCACTCGATACACATTCGTCTTATTTCACAGGAAACCGAAGTAATTACACGTTAAAATAATCGAAGAAAGGAAAAGAACCGAGGGAGAAACTGCAACGTGTTTGCTTCGCGTAACAGAGATTTTACGTTCAATTATTCTTATCACCGTTGCGGTCTGGGAAGGAAAGGGTAGTTTGCTAGACGTATCAGGAACAAATGGCGGCAGCGTTCTTGAAGCTCGTTACAAGTTCGAGTTAGTTAATTTGTTATTTGTACTTGGCTTCTTTCTCTACCCCTATTTACGTATATCTGTTCGAACTCGCTGTGAAACTTGCCTTGAATCTCGATCGAGAGATTTAATTCATCGCCGCTTCGAGACGTACCTCAGTTGTTAGAACGTTTAATGAAAATCCCTTTTATTTACCTTTTAACGCATTACCTGCGCGTGAATCAAATTGCACGCTCCTCTCCTTTCTTCTTCGCGACATATTCAGTCTTTCTTCTTTCTTTTTATATACTTTTCACGAAAGAAACACGAGATTTTTAATCAAATGGGAATATGCAAATTTGACGAATTTTGGTATGGAAGTTAGTTTTGTGGTTTTCCTTAAGTTTACGTTTCATGAAAATCGTTCTTTCCATTCTACTTATCTTTTAACGCGTTATCAAAGTGCGAGTCAAATCCTTGGGGCATATTCAGCCTTCTTTTTAAATCTGTTTTTCATGAAACTCTTTCAGTATGCAAATTTGATAAATTTTACTTTGGAAGTTAGTTTGTGTTTTTCCATAAATTTACTCTTAAAGAAAAACCTTTTTAATTACCTAAAAACGCATTACCAATGACTTTCAACATATTCACCCTTCTTTTTCTATCTACTCTCCACGAAAAGAAAATATAAGATTTCTGATCTCCTTCGGGGATGATAAAATATGAATTTGCAAATTTGATAAATCACACTTTACGAGTTCATTTCTGTTTTCCCATAGGTTCACAGTGTCTGATCGGACAAAATCGTAGAAGCAAATAACGATGAAAAAACTCGTACAGAATTCAATTTACCAGTAGTTTATTGTAAAATTTTTTCCTTAATCCTATTCCAGTCGTGGAACAAGTCGTGAATACTTTATGACTACTCTCGCTGCATGAAACTTGTACGAGGACGTGTGTGCGATCAATACGAAGGATAAAAACTATTCCGAAATTTCTCGCGAATCTCGTTCCACGGCAGTTACCGACCGTGCACAAATTAAAAACTGTATCATTGATTTCTCGCAGATTTTTGCTCTCGAGGAGAGTTCATAAATTCCGGCTCGTAAATAAACGCTTTGGCCTGTGAAAGATCGCGAAGCTTGATAAATGCACGATTTACGAGTTTTCAGCGTAGTTTTTGCATCGGTATTCGCGAAGTTAACGAGAAAATTAAAATTACACATTTTTTTTTTTTTGAATTACACTGTTTTCGTTGGAATTCATCAAGTGTCCCGGTGTTTCGAGAATCTGCGAGCGAGTATGACAATGATTAAGGGTAAAAATTGAAGGAGCGTGTCCGCGATGTGATAAATTGCGAGAAGAAAAGAGGGAAATGTGTTACGTTCTTTCGTTTTATAAATTTCATTACGGAGGGTTCATTGATTCAAAGGCTCCTTTGAACGTAATGAGAGCTGGAGAAGAGCGTTAGTCGCAATTAACAGCTAATAAATCGAAGTTAATGAAGGTGAAACCGTGGAACGCTCGAAGAAAAGCGTTTCGACGTCCTTTTCCTCGCATCTCGATGAACCTTGAAGCGGAAACTATCAGCACTAAAGAGACTAAATTAGCTTTCACGTAAAGATCATTTCTGCTGTAGGAAAAGTGCGCGTAAATTATACTCGAGAAATTGAAATAATCAACTAATTTAGGTGTCACACCGTTCCCGTGAAAATAACGTATTACGTGAAATAAATGGAAATTGTTAATTGTCGTTTCATAATTGATAAACTTCAACGCCACTTACTGCATTTTTTAAGCGTGTGACTTATTATAAATTAATTTGAAAATTAGTAATTTCACTATTCATTCACTTTTTTTCTCAAATATTAAATAATACTGACAAAACGAGCGTAATGCATTTATATTTTCAGACGAAACTGCATTTATCTAAAGTTAGAATTCGTTCGACAGTTCAGATTAATCTAAAATTTTTAGGTTCTTTAATTATCTCTGTAACTCCAGTGACTAAATAGGAATAGCTTAGTTACGAATTTTCACACCAGATAAAATATTCTACTTGTTATTCTATTAGATGTGGAAATTAATTTAGTGCCTTCTTTTACAAACCTGAACGTTCATTTTGCGAAGAACAGAAATTTTACCGCTCAAAATAATGTCGATTATTTTGGACGCCTTTTCTGATCAGCTGACGAATTCTTTCTGTGAAGAAAATTGAGTTGATAAATCTCAAAATTGAGCTGAACAAAGATACCGAATTAATTTCTGCATCTAATAAGAATAAAAAAAATTAATCGTCACGAGCAAAATTAGTAAATTTACAGGAAAAATAGTTAACTTCTGTTAAAAAAATCGTACAAATTTTGTTCTCTTTCGAATTAAAATTGAATGAAATTTCATCCCTAATGATACAATTAACAACGAAAAAAAAAAAGAAACATCTGACTCGATTTCGGGTCAAATTGACCCAGTTTCCGTACAAAGGTTAATGACTAAAAGAGGGCCGAAGTTTCGCACAGAAAATTAATTAAACACAAAATTAATTAACTCGACAGATTTTCGTAGCATCGGTATTTCAAGAGTATCGATTGAACAAAGAACAACAGAAAGAAACGCCGGTGTAACTCGAACACAATGGGATCGCAGGGGGAACAGTACAAAGAATCGCGGAGCAATTAAACAAACTCTGTGCAAGGAAGCGGGCCGAGGCCACCGGTTATCAAAGGATACGCCGGAAAAAATAATCGCGGGGGGGAAATAATTAAAGCATCTTTCGGTTAGCCGCGGATGAGCGGCGCGAGGTCATTTTAAAATCCGTCCCTTTTAAGCGGAAAATTGGATTACCGGAAGCGGGGAGAATATCGCGGGAGGTGACGAGATTAAGAAGTCGTCCCGTGGAAGCGACGAAGGGGTGAAAGTCCGCGACTTTAAATCTCGTTTTAAGAGCGACGCGAAGGAGTCACGGTTTCCGCTCGCCGTTGCACTTCATTGTGGTTTAATCTTTCACCGAGAATCTGCCGTGTGTGTATATGCGCGTACGTTATTAAATCTTGTAGCACGTAACCGGGTTTTGAGATACGGTTGCTGCACGTTTCCCGAGAATTAACGCCGCTCAGGGTTTTTAAATGACAGATGAGTTGGATTAATCTTTTTTTTACTATTTATTTATTAACGCGGTTAGGACGATGTGACTCACTGTTGGGTCATCGAGTGTTTTCTTACATATTTTTCTATGTGACCCAATGGTGGGTCATCGAGTGTTCTCTTACATATTTTCATATGTGACCCACCGGTTACATTTTAAACGTTACTTAATTTTTAAAAAGTCGCTTTTTCGTTCAAAAAATCTGAAAAAATTCTCAGATATGTAACACTCTGGCTATAGTATCTCAGATTTTTTTCATAATTTTTGGTCGGATAGGAGAGAAGAAATCAAGTGTGAAATGAAAATGACGTTTAGGTCGATAGCTACCCTAATAATAGGGATAGGGGACTAAAATTTTGTCGAAATGGTTTGACGTATCACACGTTTCATTTGGTTTAAGGGCACTTTTTACCATGCTCATTCTGCTAGACCCATTAATAAATTCTTTCAAATTTAATAATAAGTAAAACGCTCTTCGTTCATCGGAAGAAAAATTTTGACGGCAGATCGTTTTTGACTTAACCCTTCCCCGACAGAATTATTTTCCTTTTAATTCGTCATTTATCTACCAATTATCGCGTTCCTGAAAGATCCCAAAATCGAGATCAATTTATCTTCTGGTACTCGAGTGTGACATACGCGTCCGACCGGTCACGAAAGGGTTAACAGAGACGAGAAAACTCCGGGAACGTTAAACATTGATAAGGCGAATAAACCGGGTGCTAAAACGTTGTACAGACGTGATTCTTTGTGTCGCTAAGGTTAGCAGTGCCGTTTGCTATAAATTTTGAATGCGCCAAGCGTAAATCTTGGCGCGCGAGTTCTCGCGTATTACGAGAATAACGGAAGTGGAACACAGTCAGAGAGAGCATCGAAAAGAGCAAGCCCGTTGCCGGCGTGCATCTCGCATCTCCAGGGTATAAAGAACGCTTAGAATTCACGATATACATTGCCACTTAAGCATGGAGCTACGAGTTGGTGAACGGCTCCTTTGCACGCTCGAGAATTAATATTTACCACGATATTATGAAGACGACTTTCTCACTGTTCGTAGTTTGATCGTTAAGTCTTATTTGGTCTTAACGTTCCTCCGTGAATAGTTTACCGAGTTTGGTTATCTTTCTGCACTGTTATATGCGTGTGTGTGTGAATTCGCTCGTAAATAAAGCGATTTAGTAATCGGAAGCTGGGAATGCGTAATTCTTTGGTATAAATTGGCGAAGCTGTGAGTTAGCGGTGTAATCGACAAATAAGGGTGAAATAAATATTGGGGTGTTTCTTCAATTACGGAATATTTTTGGAAATTTTCATATGAGAACGTAGAATTTTTGAATTGTCGAGATAAGGCATTAGGATTTCTTATATTCGATAAAGTTAATGTACACTTTACAATAGTATGTCGAAGAATTTCTTCAAGTACAGGAAAGATATCGTTTCGAAGAAAATTGAGAGAAATTTAAAAAGTAAAGTATACATCGAACGACTATCCAGTAACGTCACTGTAGCGAGTAAATATGCTGTTCACGTTTTTTTATTATTTATCGAACAAATCTGAAATACTCCTTCACATTTTCAAAGGTCCTACAAATTTGAAACCTGCGTCAGATCAATTTACTCGAACGAATACTTCCAACGTAACACAACTAAAATAGAATTGTATTTCTCACTTAGAAAGTAGGCACACAATCTACTTCGATCCATTTACCTTTCCCAACAACGTTCCTCAAATCTCCCGCAAATTGAAATAATCCAGCAAATTGAAAATTCAATTCGACAACCGAAGCAAAACGTCAGGCAAGAAGTTAGGTTCTTTCGTAACAGGAACCGGTTCTCTTCTGCTATCAGCCGTGCAAGAAGTCTTTTTTCTCGCGTATCGAAGCATCCATTAAGCGCAAAGACCGCAGACTGCACAACAATTTTCCTCGTTGAACAACCTCAGCTTTATTGGCGACGCAAAAAGCCGAGCAGCAGCGGCGGCAACGGTAGCAGCTTAATCGATGTCGACGTGGCCATGGAAAAAGCGAGTTTTCAAGACAAACTCCTTTATGTTCCGTTGGTTCCGTGTGTAGCCAGGCCACGGGATTTTCTTTCGCGAGAGAACCGTACCTCTTAATAGAGGGCGCCCTTAAGAGGCCGCCATTTAAATAATTGCAAGCTTGCAAAAACCTTGGACGTTTCCTTCGACGTTCGACCCCGCCGCTCCGTCGGGGCTTTTACACATGATTAATTCGCCGAGGCTTCTTCTCGAACGAGAGATCCCGGTCAATGAACGCCGGCAGCGTTGAAATTCGATTTGGCGAAACCACATCGTCACCTTCTGTCGCCTTTGCTTAGGTCTTTTTCCACCCTTAACTCTCACGCCTGACGAACGTTTTAATGGAGTCCAAGTTAATTTGTTTAAAAGAATAATTATTGCTAAGTAAAATTCGTGATGTTTGCTGGATATTGGAGGTATTTGCTAAATATTGGAGATATTTGTAACATATTGAATATTAACCCCTTGACTTATGATATTTTTTTCTTGCTGATCAGGCATCTAAGCGTTAGTTATTTCCTGTTTTAGTACTGTATTAGGTAAGAATAGCTAATGTATTATGGATCAATTAAATTTGGTAATGCTTAGTCTTATAAATTAAAATGAAAGTTAAAATTGAAATTAATTTTTGTTATTAATATAACTGCTTTTGTCGCATTTTCACCAGAATCTGCGCCACTTATTGTTATAATAAGGCAAGGGGTTAAAGAAAGGGGTGTGTAATTAAATAAATTAAATGTTATTTTCTAAATTTGAAATGTTGACACAATTAGATTTTTCTACCAAACTTTATCAGTGTATGTACCTGATTAGAAGATATTAATTACAACATTTATTAGCATATCAATGTCATACATTAATTTTCTAATAAATATTCTAACTACTATTTAATGCTATATAACATAAACACATAATAATTAGAATATTGGTATCACGTATTAATATTCTAGCAGGTATTTTAACTATAATCTGTTAAACCATGTCAAATTCACATTTGAACGACGTACAATTATCTAATGCTTTCCACGCTTTCAAAACATATCGACAAACTTCCACTGAAAAATTTGGAAATATCCATATTTCACCCTCTAAAAAAATTGTCACAAGTGAGAAATTTTCACTTTACTTCTACCATCAGAAGAAATGTGAAAAATTGAACTGTAACACTTCCAGTGCATAAAATTTACGTATCCTTCGTAACGCTTTAATTCAATTAAATTTTCTCTTCAGTCTAGCCCAAAAATATCATATTTTCAATTTGTGCCAATTTTGTCCTAGCTTACTTTCGGTAAAAATCCCAATGTTCGTCACCTATTGTTATTTATCAGGCTAAAAAAAAACCACAGCATCATTCTACAATAAACTAACGACGAACCAAAAAAAAAACCTAGCGCTATTGTTACTACACGCGAAATTCTTCCACGGAAATTGATAGTTTCGCAGGAAACAGAGAAGAAATTTTTCGGGTATCGTTCCGCCTTGGCGACCGATTAATTCCCAGGCGACATTTTTAGTGGCGTGGACGCCGATTCTACGAGCCGTTGGCTAATCGATTCTAAAACGTGATTTCCACCGGGCCGATACGTGTCCCGTGTATCAACAGAATGGGAAAAGGCACGCACACGCGCGTGTATATATCTCTCTGTTCGCCCCGGTGCAATTTAATCGCACGGCCGCGCGCGGCCATATTACGCGCTCCGCGAAGAAACAAATTAGCGGCGTGATTTTACGAGTGTTCGACGGAACTGGAAATAGAGAACTCGAGTGAGGAATAAACGAGTACATGCACGCGTTGCATTCGAAAGTGACAAGTTGTTGATTGAAATAATTTCGCTGCGCGGAGTTGAAAGGATTTGTACGCCAACGGTTTCCAAACTTTTCCACCTGTTTTATTTTCGATCGATGCTGTTGCGTGTTTTAGCTGATTAGGTTTACGAGTTCGCTGGTTTCGTAATTAGCAAGTACCTCCTCCATTTCGGAAGATTTTTCATTTTTCGGAATTGGAGAATAAAGGTGGAAGTTCGAGTTAAGTAATTACCTGTGACAAGAATTTCATAATTTTACCTGTTTTTAAATTTGACTTGTTATCGCGTATTCGATTGATTACTGTCTACATAAAAATAGTTATATATTCAATTGAAGATAGCTCAAATGTGCACTCATTTTTTTTGGAAAAATTAAGTACCCCTTTTTCAATGAAAATTTAATAGCTGTGCATCATAGACGTAACTTCTGTTTAGTGCCATTTTTATTTAACCCTTTCGCTGTGGCAAATTTTAATACGCAACGTGTGTCAGACGTTAAATTATGTAAAATTCGTTTCGTTAAATTAAGATGGAAGTGCATAGAGGATGAAATTAAGCTGAAAACGAAAGGGTTAAGATCTTTTCCATTGCAAATACATTACGAAAAAATTGAATAGTATGTCAAAAATTTAAAATAGCCAAAACTCAGCAGTTGCACGACCGCTAAGTGCAATTGACCTTTTAATTAAAGATACATTTAATTAGCAATTAAAAGTAACGAGGTCTCTCACATTTGAAATTGCCAAGTGTTCACCTGTTTCCACGAAAAATTTCACATCTCCAATTTTCAATTTCACCCGTCTAAAAAATGCACACGCGAATACAAACGACGTACGAAAAGTTTGGTAAGTTGTAAACAAACTTTCCTCGGAGAGAATGATCTGCGTGCACGACGGTTTCGTTACGACTTGCCAAACGCCGTGAACTGTTTTTTTAAAAATTGCCTGTCGAAGCTACGCCACCTGAGACCGCCATTCTGTGAAACTTACATCGTGTTATATACACGCGTAAGTTAAAAGATGAAAAGTACACCGTTCGTGAGTAGTATACCGACGCACAGTGTTTCGTGCAATGGACGAAAGTAAAAATTCTCAAGTGTTTGATTCACAATCTTTTGTATCTTAAAATGTTAATAAAGGAACGGAGGTTTTAATAGTATCCATGACGTTTGCTCAATTTACCATAATGAAGTCAGAAATGATACTAGAAATTTATTCCAAATTTCTCGTTATTTTTTCAAACACGTATCATTGGCGGAATGTTTATGCTTTTAATTTGATTTTTATAAAGACGTGAGCAGACGTGACGTAAAAATTAATCAGTTGATAATAAATTGCGTTAGTGAAAATTTAGGAAAAACTTTTTATTCAATAAAAAATAAAGATCGCTACAATGTTTTTTAATGGAAACATTTTTTTATGTGCCAATCAGAATTCTCTTCAAAAAAGTGTTAGAGGACTTAGGTCGAAAATTGATTAGCTTAGAAGTTATGAGTTTTGTCCATATACGCGAAACACTGTGCGAAGGGCTGACATGGTCATGCTCATTTTCCAATTAACGCGAGTTCCGGAATTCGAGCTGGCAACTTTTCGAAAATGTAACTCGACGTTGTAACAAATTCAGACGTGATTCGGCCTTCCTATCGCGAACTTCGTGAATAAAATTTTGATTTTACATTCCCCTGTCGAAGTCCCTCCAGCGTGGCCAGTCGTGTCACCCGGAAAGATAAAATAATGGAAAGAGAAGTAGGAAATTTTTTTGGTAATGCAAAACTTGTCGATTCGTTTTGCGTTAATTTGAGCATTTTTTAAATTTTAAAACGAGCTTACGTTGAAATTTTCTGTGTTTAAACGTGTTCTCTGAATTTAGTTCTTCAGTTTCTCTGTTTTCATTCTTCAGTGACTCTTCAGTTTCTCTGTTTTCATTCTTCAGTGACTTTCCAGTTTCTCTGTTTCCAGAATATTGAAAAGATTGTTCTTTCAGCGCAATTTTAAGGGCAATCTTCATTTTTTCAGTGTTGATATTAGCAGGTAAAGAAGAAATATTTCTTTCGAGAGTTACCTCGTGTATGAGTTTCATTAAATTCACAGATTTACGCTTGAGGACATTATTCTTTCGTTAGAAAGTAGCTTTTTCACACCGAAATTTGAGGGCAATTTTCACTCCCTCAATATTGATATTACTAAGTAAAAAATAAATATTTCTCGGAGTTTTACACCTCAGTACACTTTCTAGTCGCCTTACTTTAATTACCCTAAAACTTCAGTCCCATAAACAACTCAAAAACGCTAACCGTCAACAAAACTTGACCATAAACGAACGAACGAATAAAAACACCAATTCGACCTTCACTGTCAAATACTTCATCCTCAAACACGGTATCGAATTTTCAAGGAAAACAGTTCTTTTCACACCTCTCCCAAGTCTCCCGAAGGACGTCGAAAATTGCTCGACGAACTCATCTAAAATCTGTTGGTACCATTAGCCGTGAAACGTTCGCGGGTACACGCGAGTATTAATTAAAAGAGGGTGCGAATGGAGAGAGAGAGAGAGAGAGAGAGACAGGTTTTCTCTCTTCTCTTCTTTTTTTTCCTATCCAGCGAAAGTACACGTGTTCGGGCGCGAAGGGTGACGAAGAATAAAAGGCGAGAGAGCAAGGGGGAAATGTACGAGTAGTTCGTGCCCGACTCTTCACCGGTCCTCGTCGTTCTACATTTTCCTCTTTGAACTAAATTCTTTGTTAATTATACGGTCGACTGCTTCGTCGTTAAATTCAAGCCTCGAATTGCGCCGGGCTTCTGCCGCCACGCCTGTTCAAATCCCGTTATAGAGACCGACTTTTTATCTAACTAACGATGGCGAGCGAGAAATTTGCAATTTCAAATGAACCGCCGCCGCCCAGTCCGCACCGATCGAAAAATCCTTTCCGCTAGTTTAGCACGAGTAATTCCCGCCCTGTTCTTCCGGCCGGGATCCTTGCAAAATACAATTACTGCCGTTGGAAAATATCGCGCTGTCTCGTAAGTAACGTTTTGTTTCCTGTTCTAGGTGTATACGTACCGGGTGTTGCGGAAATAGGTAGACAAATTTCGAGAGTGTAGGTATTAACCCTTTGTCGAGTCAGACTCAGAATTTTTGCCTTCAGATGTCATATTGTAAATGATGATAAACCATTTTTTACACTGAAACTTAGTATTTTATGACTGATGTTACACTGAAATATTGAAATAAAGGGAAACGTTATGGTACTGCCCCGAGAGTAACCAAATGAGTGCGGACTAATTGTAAGTGGAGTATTTAGACCGCAAAGGATTAAACGAGGGGTTGCAAATTTTACCATTTGACCTGTGATTTTTTTCTTACTATGCATCTAAGCGTCAGCCATTCACTGTTTCACTACTGTATCAATTACAGATCCTCAGTCTTACAAATTGAAGCGAAAGTTAGGATTCCAATTAATTTCTCTTGATAATGTAACTGTTTCTTTATACCTTGACCCAGAATCTCTGCCACCCCTGAGGGGTCAATGAACTTTTAGGAGATTGTCAAGCAGGATCGAAATTTACGAAATGTTCCAGGATAGTCTTATTTTTCGAATGAAGTGTATTTCACAACAACGTGCTCTTTGTCGACAAATTTTCACGAAACTAAGGGGTTTTAAACATTTCTGTGAAAAATAATAATGAGAATTTAAATCCAGAAAAATTTTGGCTTGTTTGATCGTACACATTGCTAGGAAAGGAAATGATAACTGTACATTCGATAGGTGTTTTGATGGAACTCCATTGTGGTCGAGAAATATTTATATCTCGAAGAGGTAAAATTTTCAGATCTACATTTATTCGAGACAAGTAGAAAGTTTAGAGACGAGTTTAACAGGACGATTAACAAGTCGGTGAAATGACTGATTTACGATTCCAAATGAAAATTGCATAAATTTGTATGTTTTCGACTTTTTTGCGGAATTTTTAAAAATACGAATAAACTTTGCTTGCGTTGCAGTATTACCAAACCTGTCACTTTGATAGCTGTAAGTACATAAATCGCGGGTGGCTGTAGCGTCCAACAGGAATATCGGTCTTTTTGATAAATTGGCGATTTAATCTTCCAAATGAATTCTCGAATCGCGTCTGACAAGTTCGATATCGTATAAAAATTATAAGATCAACTTAGACTGAATTCACTTTTGACACTGTACTTCGCACGAAATCAGACAGAATACCACATTTGTGACATATAACGCGTGTATAATTCTTACTGTCGAAAAGCAACGATTTTAAAAATTGTTTAGCGTTAATTTCCAGTGAAACGATATCTAATTATTATTTAAAACGAACTCGTAGAACGCGGTAAATTTACGTTACACAAAAGATTAACCGAGAGAAAAGACGTTATTTGCAAAAGAAACTGACACATTTATGTGAAAGCGAATTCGCTTCACTATGCATTAGAGCACGGTATTATTGTTGCGCGGGTAAATTATTTCTCGTTTCATATTCCGCGCGGATGAAAAGCAGCGTATGAAAAATAATACACCGC